>NC_141687.1:818785645-818790645 GCF_964263255.1 Lissotriton vulgaris
GAAAGGTAAGAAAAAGAACGTGCATTTGAGTTTGAAATGTCCGATCCTGCAGCAGCACACTTCCAAAGCCCACACATGACAATAACCCGATTCAAGGCCCCATTCACCCGTTTTTCAAAAAATAGATAACAGTCCAACAAAGTAAGGTTATAAAACTTTATTAACTTTTAACGATAATGAACAGAACAAAAACTAAAAACATTTAAACATTTATTAACACAAAAAGCAACAATGGTTAGAAGCTGTCTTTTGTGCGAATAGTCCCAAGGCAGCACAACGTGCAGAGTTCTGGACGGCACCCAGGTGATGTCGCCTGGGTGCCGCACTGGTTTAGGGATCCTACAATGCTGCTCCGAAAATTGGCGTGGGGTGTCCCGGGTGGGGCGGGGGGAGGCCTCATCAGTAGCGGTCTGTTGTGCGAATAGTCCCAAGGCAGCACAACGTGCAGAGTTCTGGACGGCACCCAGGTGATGTCGCCTGGGTGCCGCACTGGTTTAGGGATCCTACAATGCAGCACAGAAAAACAGCGTGGGGCGTCCCGGGTGGTGCGGGGGGAGGCCTCGTCAGTAGCGGTCTGTGTCCAGTGTCACATGGCTGACACAACATGTACGACAGGCACCCAGGTGATGTCCAGTAAACTGCCGCACTGGTTTTGGTATCCTACAATGCTGCTCCGAAAATTGGCGTGCGGCGGCCCGGGGGGGGGGGGGGAGGCGGCGTGAACGGGCCTCCCCAGGTGGCGGCCATCTAGCTGAGTTGCGTCTCGCTCACCATGTTGTGGAGTTGCTCCCACTCTTGCAGTGCAGCGATAGGCGGCTGCCACATGGCTGTCAAAATGGCGGACGGCTCTTCGGTTTTGGGCCTGGTCCACTGAAATGGCCCTGGGACACCTTGGAAGTCGGACGCTTGCCTGCTAGGGCTTGGGCTCCATTCTCGAAAAGCGTCCCCTCAGCCGTGAAGATTGTATAAAAGTCTTGGGGGCCCCCGACTCCCGCAGGCTTCCGGTGGGGAGCGGCTGCCATGATTGCTCGCGGAATGACCACGACGGAGCCACGAGATGGTGGTGCTCTCATGCTGACGCCAGCTTCAGTCTGAATGATCCAGAAACAAGGTGGGGCTTTCATCGTTTGGGAAAAAAAATGTTCTAAACCAATGAAAAGTGTTATTTTTAGGTCATATGACCAAGCCTTCCATCTTTAGGAAACCAAAAGTAAAATGAACCAATGAAAAGTTTTATAAACAAGTCACATGACCTGTTCTGCGGCATAGGGCTACAAAAAGCGTAGAAAATCCGTTGGCACGTGAGGCGGCGTCAGTAGCGGACCGATGTGCGAATAGGCCGAAGGCAGCACAACGCGTCGAGATCCGGATGGCACCGAGGTGGTGTCCAGCAAATTGCCGCACTGGTGTGGCCATCCTACAATGCTGCGCCGAAAGACGGCGTGTCCAGCTGAGTTGCGGTCACTGTCAGTAGGGGACCGATGTGCGAATAGGCCGAAGGCAGCACAACGCGTCGAGATGCGGATGGCACCGATGTGGTGTCCAGCAAATTGCCGCACTGGTGTGGCCATCCTACAATGCTGCGCCGAAAGACGGCGTGTCCAGCTGAGTTGCGGTCACTGTCAGTAGCGGACCGATGTGCGAATAGGCCGAAGGCAGCACAACGCGTCGAGATGCGGATGGCACCGATGTGGTGTCCAGCAAATTGCCGCACTGGTGTGGCCATCCTACAATGCTGCGCCGAAAGACGGCGTGTCCAGCTGAGTTGCGGTCACTGTCAGTAGCGGACCGATGTGCCGAGATCTGGATGGCCAAGTTTCAAGTTTCATCTGGCAGTTTTTCTCCATCCCTCCTGGATCAGAGAAGGTGAATGCTAAATATGCCACCTGCCTCATCTGAACATATGAAGTTAAGTTGTATACACTGTGGTGCTATGCTGTCCTATGGCAACATGAGCATCAACCTGATGAATACGGCATTCGAAAATCATAAATGCCCTAATGCACCCAAGAAGTAATTTTTTTTTTTCTCCAGTTGAGCCGTTTTCAATGCCTGTTTTTTGTTGTTTCCCCTCCATCAAGAACAAAACAAAAATACAAGGCGCTAAGATCCGAATGGCAAGTCCTGGATGTTGAGTGCCTCAGTTGAGAGTTCTGAGCAGTGCTTGTAAGACTGTCTGAAGCTTATTTGCACCTGCTGCAGCTTCACTAGGTCCGGCGGAACTTTTTTCCTTTTCCTTTCTGCTTCTTTTCCTACAATGCGTTTCATCTAAAGACACGACCAGGTCCCTGAATGTGTGCAGGGGGACGCTATTGATTGAATGAAAATGGCGGCTTGACACAAAGCTGACTCAAGCGTTACTGTTGGTGCTATACAGACAAAAATTGGTTTTCAGTTTGTACATTCTTCAGGTTTTTTTTTCCATCCAAGTCTGATTGAGAGTTTGTAGAAAAATGGCTTCAGATTTTCCACATACTACTCTTCAACATTCTTCCTAAATGTAACAATGTGAAACTCACTAGGAGAACGGCTGTTTCTGTTTCCTTTCAAAATGCTGCCACCAATATTTTCTGAATGGAAGACACCATCTTGTAGCATAAAGGGCCGAAAGGGGTTCTGGTCTGGCCGATGGTTGGTGGAGACATTTTGACTATATCTTGGACCTGCCCGGCCTCGCCCAAAATGGCGCCGGTATAAATGGGACTCGTAACTCTTTGCCCGCAAATGTATATCTAGAAAATGTTATTGTAAGTGGCCCTGTCGTATTTTAATTACAAAATGTACGTCCACCGATTCCGCAACTGTTAGACACCTTTGTTCTTGTCACCTAATGGCCCGCTCGTTACGTTCTTCTACAGTGTAAATGTCTCCTCATCATATACGATTTGAGTTTGCTCCGTGGCCGGCCCACGTGGTTATAGGCCCGTATTTGTATACTGACATTTTCACAATAAAGGTTTTTAAAACAAAACACGGTAGTAGTATTTTCATTTGTAAAGTTTTTACTTTTAGTGACTGTTTTCGAATCAGTAAAAGGCAAGTGAAATAAAGCAGTCCAATTACATGACGGATAAAAGGTATAATATGTAGGAACGCAGTAAAGATAAATGGTCAAGGGCAGTTGTGTTTTTCATGTCTGCAACATAAAGTGATCGATAAGAATCTGATAATCAGGCGCATCGGCGACTAAGACAGCAGGCCGAATCTCTTTTACTCAACGGCTCCGTCATGGAAGGAAGAAACGCCCTTTTTCTCGAAAAAGGAATATATTTTACTTGCCAGACAGTTGTAAATTTTCCGGGAAAGTACATTAGCCTGGAATATTATAACATATGTTTGAAAAAAAAATATTGTTCGAAAATAATAAAAAGCGTAATTTTTAGGTCATATGACCAAGCTTTTCATCATTAAATTAACAAAAGTAAAATGAACCAATGAAAAGTTTTATTAACAAGTCACATGACCTGTTATGCTTACGTTACGCGCTGCGCGCCGCGCCTCGGATCACTTCCGGGTGCGCTAACGCGGCGTGTCATAAAACGCATTACGCGACAACGTAGGTCAAGAATATAGTCTAAATGTCTCCACCAACCAGCGTTCAGAACACAACCCCTTTCAGCAGTCCAAAAAGTTCTGTTAAATGACAACAGAG
Source organism: Lissotriton vulgaris (assembly GCF_964263255.1). Classification (NCBI taxonomy): domain Eukaryota; kingdom Metazoa; phylum Chordata; class Amphibia; order Caudata; family Salamandridae; genus Lissotriton; species Lissotriton vulgaris. The sequence continues at coordinate 818,789,298 of NC_141687.1, forward strand.
GGGACAGGCAACAAGAACCATCAGTCAAAGAGGGGAGGGCAAGTTCTTCTCTTCCGGGTCATGTTGGGGCGCTACCGGAACTGATCGAATTGGTAGTCTACAGTGTTTCTGGATGTTTCAGACTAAAGCTGGCGTCAGCATGAGACCACTACCATCTCGTAGCTCCGTCGTGGCCATTCCACGAGCAATCATGGCAGCCGCTCCCCACCAGAAGCCTGCGGGAGTCGGAGGCCCCCATGACTTTTGTAGAATCTTCACGGCTGAGGGGACGCTTTTCGAGAATGGGATCCAAGCCCTAGCAGACAAGCGTCCGAGTTCCAAGGTGTCCCAGGGCCATTTTAGTGGACCAGGCCCAAAACCGAAGAGCCGGCCGCCATTTTGAGAGTCCTGTGGCAGCCGCCTATCGCTGCACCGCTAGAGCGGGCGCATCTCAACTACATGGTGAGCGAGACGCTGTAGTCGCAAGAGCGGGCGGAAAACAGCTGAATGGCGGAAGAGGCACAGTGTAGCAAAAGCGGGCGGAATGGCAACTAAAACGATAAAGGGGCGCCTCACTACAGCTTGTCTTCAGGTCAAACGGATTGTGGGACAAGGTCCAGAATTGAAGAGTCATCAAAAGGCAAAAAGTACCGCCGGACCCCGGGAGCCGGCCGCCTATGTCGGGGGCGATCTCAGGCTACACCAGTGCTATAAGACTTGGGGAGGGTGTCGGAGCCAAGCGTCTTCTCCGAGTCCATGGCCATCACAGCGCCCCTCAGGGGCCTCCGTCAAGCTGTTTAGGAAGGTAACATATCATATTGTTTTCTAATGCAGTCAGGTCCACAAACGACACTCACTTACTTTGAGAATAGTGAAGCTGCAGTAGGAGGAAATAAGCTTCAGACAGTGTTACAAGCGCTGCTCAGAACTCTTAACTATGGCACCCAACATCCAGAACTTATGCTATTTGAGAATGGTAGTGACATCGAAGCATCTCGGGGACCAAAACCATTAACGTACTTTCACGTATGAAAATCTTACTTGGGGAGGGGGCAGGAGCGAAGCGCCCCCTCCCAGTCAGCGCCACCACACCGTATGTTGAAAATCTGAAGCCATCGTTCTACAAAGTCAATCAAACTTGGATTGAAAAATCTAGAAAAATGTACAAACTGAAAACCAGTTTTGGTCTGCATAGCATCAGTAACAACGCTTGAGTCAGCTTTGTGTCAAGCCGCCATTTTGATTCAACAAAGCACAGGCATTGAAAAAGGCTGAAATTCAGAACTCTAAACTATGGCACCCAACATCCAGGAGCTTGCTATCCGGATCTTGGAGCCTTGTGCTGTTTTCGATCTATTCACACATCGGT
>NC_141687.1:818795645-819040645 GCF_964263255.1 Lissotriton vulgaris
GGCCAGAGTTATACAAATTATAGAAAACTAGATAATTCCCAATTCAGCAAGGCGTCATTTGTGTAGACCGTTCATGGTTAACCGAAAGAAATTAATAATTGAATTCAAAATAACGTTAAAAAGTAGGAAGAAATAGATGACATTTTCATATGTACATTTTTGCCCCAATAAACAATTTAGAAAATTTCTATAATGTTAGGACCGTAACACCATTCTGGTCACAGGGATATATAGTGTTTATTGGTGTTTCAAAAACATGCAATACCCAGAGCCAACAACTAAGCTGCAGCTTATGTTTTTTCACTGTTTATCGACTATGTTTTTTTTCAAGGTAGAATGCTACTATTTTTGAAAAATGAGTATGAAGGAAAGCTATGCATTTTTAAAATGTGCCCAAGATACCGAGTTTAGGAATAGTATGATTTGTACAACTCTAAATTTGGAATTACCCATACTACATACACTCATGCGATTCAAAAAATAAGTTCTTTCTTGCACACTTCCTTACATTTGAAGCACAAAATTGGAGTGAAATTCAACGGCGAGTAACAAATGTTCTGTTAATCTGGACTTCCCACATTTCTTGAAATAAAAACATTATCTCATCTTCTTATCCAGAATGCCCTCCAAACCTTAAACCATGGGTAAAAAAACACAATTTCACCACATTTCTCTAAAGGAAAGCTGTGAAATCTGTAGGGAACCACAAAATACCTACCACCTAGTGTTCCCACACTTCTGATAAAAAGGGCACCCCACGTGTGGCTGGGTATAGCGTCTAGTCCCCTTTCAGCTGTACTTTTCCCACACAGATCGTTGCAGAGTTATGCTCCCAGAGTACTGAACAACATAAAAGCAGATGGTACCGAATGGCGCTATCTGCTTTCACTTTGTGCGTGGGAAGTATTACAGCAAAAACAATTAAAAATTTGGATGCGGGGGGTGTGGCCGGGCAAGATGGCTGATCGGACATAGACCGTCTCAGCTCCCGGTCCACGCGCTGTTCCGGTTCAGCTACTGGCGGCTGTACGAAGCCCTGATCGCTGCAAACTAATCCTACCTTGAGTGGAAGATGTGAAGCATCTGCAGAGCTCATCCATTCGCTCCAGGCACTGCTGAAACGGCCTTAACCTGTCTCACTGGGAGAAGTCAGCGTCAGCCAAAATGGGGGCCAGAGCCCTGCCGCGTCCGGAGACGATCTCAGCCCTCTGCTATGGTCACCGGACAGAATTTATGGGGCGCAGCGGCTAGTCTTTGGTGAGAGACAGCCCCGCAGGCACTAGAAGCGGCATGATCCTGGGAGCGGCCCCAGTCGATGTATTTCCCACGCGCCTGCCTGACTCTAAAATGGCGGCCAAATACTGCCCGGAAATCTCGGTTGGCGCCACCGCTTGATCTCCTGGGCCCGGAGCCTAAAACATCTTCCATAATGGACGTCTCCCTTGGTGGCGCGATTCGTGGCTCCCCCTTTGACACTGCCACGGGGCTGGCGACATTACGCAACTGACCTGGGGACCCATGGTATCGCTCCGCTTTGCCACACATCCACTCACCTGAAATGGCGCCCATCCTGACTCGCAATGGAGAACGCATGCACAAAATCGATCACAGCCTATAAACCCCGTGCGCCTGCTGACAACATCAGAGACTAGAGGCCTGGTGCTGGTGACTAACTATTGCCCCTGGAGCTCTTCCCTTCCCAACTCCTCTTGGCTGGGCAGGGTACAGACCACGGCCTCTTCGTGGTCATCACCTTTCAAGTGGCGGTCGCGCTCCCACACAGAGACATCGGCTCCATTTGGACACTGTGCAACGGACTTAGCAAGTAACTGTTCTGACGGTGCCGCTCCTTGGTGTCCTGCAGCCCTCCCTCAAACTAACCCTTCCCACACAACTCTCTTCGGATTGGGCCTTGCATATCTCCGCCGCCCTTGACAGATCTACAGGGGTCCTTTTGGTCTAATCCATATGCCGCCGAAGAAGGCGACGAGTAAGACGCCAAGTAAAGTCTGGGACTTCTTCACTACCCCAGATAAACGCCCAACACTGCGAGGAGACGTGGGAACTGCAGCTATGGCCCTCACGAAAGCGGAATTACTGAACATGCTTAAGGACTTTAAAACTGAACTATGCAACGATCTCAGCCAAGACATCAAATCTTCAACAGAACAATTGCGGACGGACTTAACGGAACGTTTGACCTCCCTCCAACAAGATGTAGACTCTGTGGGCACTAGAGTATTGGACCTGGAGGCGCAGCATCAGGAACAAGAGCAACTCTCCACTGAACTGCATGAAGATGTCCGTGCACTCAAGGACCAGCTGCACCAGACACAGCTCAACGCAGAGGACCTCAAAAATAGAGCACGGAGGGAGAACATACAAGCCAGGGACCTGGAGGAGGGCGCGGAGGGGCCGGACCTAGAGCCCTTCATGGAGGGGCTTTTAGTGGAGGTCCTGGGTCTCCAACCCCTTAAAATAAAACTGGACAGGGTCCATCGTGTGGAAAGTTTACAGAACGGCGAGAAGAAGAGACCCTGTGACATCCTGGCGAAATTCCACTCCTATAAAGTTAAGGAGGCAGTGCTCGAAGCGGCCAGGACAAAAGGATCCCTCCTTCCAAGATCACTCTTGCGCCATATACCAAGATTTAGCCCCGACTACCCTGGCACAGAGACAGCTGTTCAGACCCGTCACCACCAAACTGTGAGATTATAAAATCAGGTAGAGACGAACCTATCAGTTTGGACTCAGTTTTGAATTTCATAACAAACATCACCACATCACTGACTTAAAGGAAGGTTTGGAACTTCTGGGCCTCCCCTCAGAGGAACATGGCCCCACACAAGATAAAAATGGAGAACCTCTCCAGGGCCCACCGTCGACTTCCGTCTGGTCTGTAGGCTCTCGCAGGGGCCGCCGTTGGAATCCCAAGGATCGCACCACGGGACCTACGTTGTCTGTCATCTAAGCCTGGCCTGGGTTTCACAGATCTACGAACATTTATTGCTGAGACCAACGTCTTTGGGGGCAACCAGTGGCAGCGGACAATGCCCTGCTCCTAACCGCAATCCCCACTTTCGGACCTCCTTACGCCCCTGTTCCTGGGACTCCCGCCACCTGATCAGGATGTGGGGAAGCCGTGGACCACTTTACCTTTCTATGTAAGAACAATGACTTTCCCTTTTCTCTAAAGTTAGTTCGGTGTCATAAGCGCTTGATGTTCTCCACTGTTATCTGGGGTCCTGCGCCAGGTTTTACTTTTCATTGCAGGTGATCTATCTTTGTCTTTCTTCCAGGAATGGATCTGTACTATTCACCAGTCTTCATCCGCATAAAGATGTTTTTTTCTTTGAGACCTATACTGGGACGGGCGTGGACGGGGTTCTCGGACCGGTTGTCCCCCCTTGTCCCTGAGGGGGCGTTATAGCCCCTCGGCAGGGACCTAGTAGCGATCTTTCCTATTGTATGTCTGTTCATGTTTGTTTTAATTTTTCTGGGGGTTAAGGGGTGGGAACGGGAGGGACATGGTGGCGGCTTTTTAAATTTTTACCCTGATGGGTTCTATGATATCTATGTACCTACAGTTGGCACAAGATGGCGGTACATGCCCCTCTGGGGCCATGCGGGGACACAGGACATGGTGGGGCTGATGTGGCTTCCAAAGAGCTGTAATTTTTCCGTCTAGCACAATGACAATCCCTATTGGGACTTGGAATATTAAAGGTCTTAATTCCCCCCAAAAATGGCAAAAGGTATGGAAGTACATTGTCGATCACCATCTCGATATAATGGCCTTGCAAGAGACACACTTAGCCAGAGCCGAGGACATGCGCCTTAGATACAAACACTACCCACTAATTTAGAGATCCTCAGCCCATAGGAAGCATAGAGGAGTGGCGATAATGTTCCGTTCTTCCATACAATTCCAACCATTAGACATTCATAGCAATAAAGATGGCCGCTGGATTATTGTCAAGGGTCGTCTGAGGGGGAGAATTTGTACTTTTGTAGCAGTATACGCCCCCACCACTGGACAGACTGCTTTCTAACACACACTACTGGGGAGGCTAATTGACTTTGTGGCGGGGCCGATGGTACTCATGGGTGGCTTCAACCTGGCCTGGCAGAAAGAGTTGGATAGCACACACTCACACCGCTCGGACGTGGGCTCCTTTTCTATTGACACCCAACAGCGCATCCATGACATGGGCCTTTTGGAAGCCTGGCGTACTCTTTATCCACACACCGAGACTACACTTTCTATTCTCATGTACATATTCCTGACTTGATTATATCTTTATTAGAAAATCCCTGCTGGGTGCCCTACAAGAGGCCAAGATATTCCCTCTTTCAGTATCAGATCATAACCTAATTTCCATGTGTCTGTCCTGGTGTGGGAACGCTTCGACTACTCCCAGGTGGTACTTACCGACTTCGCTTGCGCGGGACAAGGAATCCTGTACCAAGCTAAGAGAAACCATCGCTGAATTCTTTGATATTAATAAACCAGAGGATACGTTGGAGTTTGTCACTTGGGACGCTTTTAAGGCAGTCTTCTGAGGGAAATGTATTGCCCTTAACTTGGCGCTAAACGTGCAACGTACTAGAGAGAGGGAGCAACTGGAGGAAGAGGTGGCTTCTATTGAAAACCCTCCGCAATCTGACAGCGCTCCGAGGTAAACTCCGAGCTATCTATAACAATAAGGCAGAATTCACGCTCCTCAAACTACAACACTTATCTTATTCCCAGGGCAACAAGATTGGTATACACCTTGCTAGACAGCTAAAAGATAAACGAGAGAGTACATAGGTGGCATTCAGGGGCCCTCTAGGGAGCTTGGTTCATTTTACGAAACCCTCTATTCTGGAGATGGATTAGACCCAGACGCCCAAAGAGATTCTCTCCAGACATTGCACTTCCCTCAGGTGTCTACTTAATGGAACGAGTTACTCACCGCTACCATCACCCCAGATGACATCAACACGGTCCATAAAGCTCTTAAGCCCCGCAAAGCCCCCGGCACGGACGGATATACTGCCCTCTTCTATAAAACCTTTGCTCCTGACATCAGCCCCCACCTCACGTGGCTCTTTGTCGTGTCTCGTGCTCGTGCTGGCTTGCGCTGCGCTCTGGCTTGCGCTGCGCTCGAGAATAACATTGTACAGGTTTGTATTTACTTATAAGTATGTCCTCGTGTTCTGGTGCGTTGGGTGCAATTTAGAACACACTGGGGACTGAGGCTGTACTGACAGCTGCGTCCGTTCCTGGTCTTCCTTTGCTGTTTACTTTGTGTTTCTGTGGATTATTAAACCCAACAATGGCGACGATGAACTCAACTTGAACCCTATTATTGATTCAATGCGTGCCAGAGAAGCTCTTTCCACAGGATTTTACTGAGGACATCTTCTGTGCATTTTAACTTGTGCATTTAAAAGGATTAATTCAATACAGCAATTTTTCAAAAAAGGAAGCCGGAACTGAATTGAATTTGATATGTGGGAAGCTTTAACAAGTTAGGTGATACCTTCTTTGTGGGTGATTGATCGAGAAAATTCTTCTGTATCGGCCGAATCTTTCGAGCGGCAACAAGATTCCATTAATGATCGCAGCCGCTGAACAGTTCTTCCAGCCTTGTCATCGGCTCTCCTACTGTGAACGTCATCACGCTCTTCGAGGTCGGGCAAGGTTACGCAGTGTGCCTCCAGTTTATTTCCCTCAAAGATGCTGAGACCACATCCAAAAGGGAACTGCATTTACGACACAAGGAAATTAATATTCCTCAAAATTACTACTTCCACGTTTTTCTACGGTGATGCGCACCCCGCGCATCAACTTCAAGGCAAGTTTTATTTAAAACTGTGACATGCACACAGCGTGCCACAATATAATGTTTTTGAACACAACACATTTCAAAATGTCATAGCATGCTACTATTTAATTTAAATTATCAATACACATCAGTACGTACTATTTGTCCATTAGCAACATTTCCTATTTATTATTATTGTGACTCACACACTTTGACGCTCAATTATCAAGGTTATTACAAGCATTGTTCTAATTTTTTTGTGTGTTCTTTTCTCCTCCGTTGTTCCGTATCTAATAAGGCTATTGATACTATGAATTTACCAGCTCCTCAAGCATTTATGGTTAAGGATTGTGAGGTTTCTAGCCAAAGGTGGGAGGAATGGAGGGATTATTTAATCAATTACCTAGACACTTTTGAAAGTAACGAACTTCCCCCGGAAAGGAAAAATACATTTTTACTACATTGTCTAGGACCTGGAGGGTTAAGAGTATATAACAGAATTGAAGAAAAAAAACGTAACCGGTAGAGAGGTGAATGTTTTTACGCAAACTATATCTGATTTGAATGCTTATTTCATCCCCAACGGTTTGTAAAGCTGTGCACAGATTTAATTTTTACCACAGGAAACAAAAACCATCTGAAAAGGTAGAAGACTATGTTGCTTCTCTTAGAAGATTAGATTTATTGTGCAAATTTGGTATTATTGAAGATGAATTAATCTGCGATCAACTTGTTATGCACTGTAACAACCAAAATATGCAGGATAAACTTTGGATTAATGGAGATGCTACTCTAAGGGAAATCTCAGCTATCATCAGTAAAGCGGACTTGACATCTAGGTGTGCAAAAACAGTTATCAACAAAGCCAAGATCGACAACAGTGATGAAATAGTTAAAATTGTAAGAATCTCCAATCAGAACAGTTCAGAGAAGTCAAAGATGAAATTCGATAAACAAACACCTAAAAGAAAAAGTAAAAATAGAGAGAGTACCAACAAATTTGAAGCAAAAGGATCTTGTTAACGCTGTGGTAGCTCTACACACTTGGCGAATGACAAGAAATGTCCAGCTTTAGGCCAAAATGCACATACTGTAAAATGACTGGCCACTTTGCTAAAGCTTGTCGTAATTCTAAAACTGTTAAATGTATTGTGGATGAATGTGATGAGGACAATTATAGTACTGAATCACATTGTATTGACAATAAAGTGTACTGCATTAATGATGATGAAACTTTGGTCCAGGGCAAAACAAGGAAAAAAATAGTTTGTGAGTTAAAAGCTGGTGGCATAATTGTAACCTTAATGGCTGATTCAGGATCACCTTACAACATTATAAATAAAAATAGATGGGAAGAAGTATTCAGTAACACAATTTGTCCAGAACTTGAAACTCCAGACGTGCACTCAGTAAGTTATACTGGTGAACCCATTGACCTTTTGGGGTTCCGCAGACTCAAGTTTGAGTTTAAAGGAAGATCTGCAATACCTAAATTATATGTTTCTAAAGCTGGACACCGTGCTCTGGGCTGGTGGGATCAAGGCGATCTTGGAATACGCCTTGACCCTAATAGTGCAGAACCAGCGCTCAAAGGATTTGATCCTGAACTTAAAAGCTTTATCACCACAGATGCTACTGGTAAAGGCCTAGGCGCTGTTCTTTCTCAATTGCAAAGCGATGGGTCTGAATGTGTGGTGTCATTTGCTTCAAGAGCTCTTACCATCACTGAACAAAAATATTCGGTGATCGAAAGAGAAGCTCTTGGTTCTTTGTGGGGACTAAAACACTTTATTTGGGGTCACATTACGCACAGACCACAAACCGCTCACTAAAGTCCTCACTTCCCATGGCCTGAATAATGTTCCTGGTGTACGCAACAAAATCGCTGATTTTTTAAGCAGGAGTCATTTGGATGTAATTGAAAATTTTGATAATGATTGGGATCAATGGTTTGCAGCCAGTATTTTTGGTAATTAACTCATGAGCATACCTCATAGTGAATGGGTCAAGAATATTTGACTTGACCAAGTGATTCAAGATGTGTCCAAATTTGTCCAAAAAGGTTGGCCATACAAATCTGTCCTTGATAGAGTAATCATTCCGTTTTGGGAAGTTAGGAATGAGCTTTCCCTTGAGAATGACTTACTCCTTAGAGGGGGGAAACTAATCCCACCAAATATCTTTCGTGATAAGGTAATAAACCTTTGTCATGTGGGACACTTAGGTATTGTGAAGACTAAATGCAGAATTAAGCAATCCTATTGGTGGCCTGGAGTCGATAAAGACATTGAAAGAATTTAACGAGAATGCTTTGAATGTGCTAATTCAGATAAAATCTTGACTACCTGCAAAACTTCGTTACATCCTATTGTTAGTCCAAATATGCCTTGGGAAAGGATTGGAATAGATATTTTCGGCCCCGTCAAGAACATTGATGGTCTGCAGAAATATATCATAGTGTTGGTAGATCATTTCTCAAGATGGCCTGAGTATAAAAATGTAGGGAAAGCGGACACTGAAAATGTGTTACAATTCCTAGGAGAAGTTTTTAGCAAGGAAGGTCTTCCCAAAGACATAATTTCTGACAATGGTCGGCAATTTATGGAGGATTACTCTAAAAAATGTATAAAAGAATCTGGGATTGTTCATAAAACAACTTCAGTATATCACCCAGAGGGTAATGGTAGCGTGGAATGCTTCAACAGGGTAATAAAGGGCGTCATTGAACTCTCCAACAATAATGACAAAGATTGGGAGGATGAATTGAGGAAAACTATTTATGCTCATAGAATTACCAAATGCCAATCTTCTGGTAATTTCCCTTTTGAACGTATCCAAGGACGTTCTCCCCGCACCAAAGACAATATAGGTTGGCTTAGTTGCAATAAATTGATTCCATGGTCAGTCAAAAGCGTCAAACAAAACCTCGAAAATAATAAAAAAAACCTTGGTTGGAAAACAAACAAAGATAGTAAGAAGTGTAGCTCTTAAAGTTGGTAATATTGTCAAGGTTAAGAAAGGGAGAATGGTAAGTAAAGGTGACAGTAAGTACTCTGCACCTCTCAAAGTCATTAAAATTATTTGCAATTCCGCTCTTTTGAGTGATGGAAGAGTGTGGAATGCTAATAGAATTGCTTTGTTCAGGGGAAATATCAGTGCACAGCCAGAGACAAAAATATATAATGTTAAAAAGTATGATTGGATTGAAGATGTTTAGGATACAAGTGTTACTTCCAATTTACTAGCTTTACTTCGCAACCTAATAACAATTCTGATGTATCACTTTACTGTGGCGTACCTCATGATTGTGAACCCTCAAGTAGTAATGTATTTATTTATTTATCTATTTAGATTTATATATTAGCTCACAGCTACCTACAAGGGTTTGCCGGCTCTATACGAAACAGAAGAAGTTAGAGAGACCTATTGGCTGAAAAGCAGTGTTTTAAGATATCTACAGAATAGAAGAAGGTTTGATTGTACTTGGCACTCTGATGTACAGAGTGCCAAGCAGGATGTCGTCCGTGTACAAAATGATACTAATTTGAACAACGATGAGGAGGTTGTTCCACGTTCCAAACGTGTGTGTAGCAAACCTAGAAGATTTTATAGATTTTGTCACCCACATTTATAATTAACGTGTGCTATTATTAGTTATTTACTCTTTAGCATTTCAATTGTGTTCACTGTCTCTTTTGTATTAGTGCTTTGTTTCTTTTGTTAGTTTAGTTTTTTTTTGGGTAAGAAAGGGGAAGTGTTGTGTCTAGTGCGCGTGCTGGCTGGCGCTGCGCTCGAGAATAACATTGTACAGGTTTTTATTTACTTTTAAGTATGTACCCGTGTTCTGGTACGTTGGGTGCAATTTAGAACACACTGGGGACTGAGGCTGTACTGACGGTTGCGTCCGTTCCTGCTCTTCCTTTGCTGTATGCATCATTAAAAGAAACCAACTTACTTCGTGTTTCTGTAGATTATTAAACCCAACACTTTTTAACAAGATGGCGGAAGAGGGCGAGACCACTGTCTCCATGCCTGAGGCCATGATCTCTGTGATACCCAAACCAGGGAAGGATCCTCAACAATGCATCTCCTATCGGCCTATTGCTCTGCTAAATCTCGACGCAAAACTGTATTCCCCCCATTATAGCTAAACGATTGAACAATCTCATGCAAGACCTCATACACCCTGACCAATCGGAATTTATTAAATTCAAACACATGATAACACCCGCTGAATTATACACCTGATCGAGAAGTCCAACAGACGTCAAAACCCCGCTGTACTGGTGGGCTGGATGCTGAGAAAGCCTTCGACAGTGTAGACTGGGCATTCTTATTGCACACAATCAAGGCATTCGGATTTGCACCTACATTTCTTACTATGATTCGAGCTAATTACCTTCAACCTCGTGCTAAGGTGGCGGTCAATGGGGTACACTCATCCTCCTTCTTTCATTCTAGAGGCATTAGACAGGGGTGCTCCCTTTCACCCCTGCTCTTCGCCCTTAGCATCGAGCCATTAGCGATGGCGGTTAGAGCTAATCCTGAAATCCAGGGGATACCATTCCCTGGGGAACCACACAAAATTTCCCTTTTCGCTGACGATGTCCTCCTGTCACTCTCCGACCCTGCCACGTCCCTCCCACCTTCACAGTGGGAACTTGAGCACTTTGAAGCAGTAGCAGGCTTTAATGTAAATCTAGGAAAATCATACATCCTCAATCTCACACTCCCGCAAGAGAAGTCCGCATGCTCCAGTCTCTTACATCTATCTCGTGGACCACTTCCTCTATACAAAACTTGTGAGTCCAACTAACACCAAAGGTAGAAGGGCTTCTAGCTGCTAATTTCCCCCCCATTCTTACTCATATCCAAACGGAGCTCACGAAGTGGAAACCTCTCTTTTTGTCATGACTAGGCCGGATACACGCTGTAAAAATGACACTTCTCCCTAAGCTCCTTTACTTATTTCAGGCTATGTACATAGAATTGGAGAGAGACTTTTTTGGCGAGTTAAAGCTATGATCATACACCTCATTTGGCTAGGGGACGCGCCCGCTTCTCTTTCTCCTTACTGTGTCGCTCTCGAAAGGAGGGTGGAGTCGGACTCCCAGATATCCAATCTATACTACTATTATAAAGAGAGAACACAAACCTTTGAGCCTGGTAAGCTACAAAAGTAATGCACCAATCACTACACCATTTGAAAGGGGAGATGTGGCAGAAGGACATAGGCTATAGATATGTACACCATATACATTAAAAAAGCAAAAACGCCAAAAGTGGTAAAGTAGTCCCTTGGGTCATGGCCGTGGGCGTCTCAAACAACAAATGTGGGCGTTTACAGGGCCGTGCCAAGTGCAAATAACAAACATAGGCCAAGCTACTTCACAACACACTTACATATGCACACATAGAGCGGAAATGCACTTTCACTGAATTTAGAACGCACAATATGCAGACAGAGCGGAAATGCGCTTTCAATGAATTTCTAACAAGCATTTGCAAATCCCAACACATACAGCGGAAATGCGCTTTCAATGAATTTAAATTCACACATACAGCACAGTGACACCAATATACAAAAACAGCAAAGGTGCGCGCTATAAGAAATATACACACATTCGTTGCAGTTACCCAGACAACATTGACGCCTTCGCATTAAAAACTGGGCGGGCCTTCCATCGACGAGGAGAGTCAAATGACGCCACACAGGGGGCAGGATTAAACGCATGCTACACCAATCACAAAGCACTAAAGAAAACACACACACGACTTCGGCTTACAAAAAAAAAAGTCTTTAACCATTAGCCATTGACCAACGACGTCACAGGGGGGTAAACACGAACAAAAAAGCCGACATTTCTTAACGGAGTAACGGAATGGACTGCGCATTCACAAGACTTTCCTCGCATCTTACGGACAAGATAAAACGCTTACAATAAGACATACGAATAACGAAAATAACACAACTGCTCATAATCACTCGAGCACTGCCAGGACTTCACCACACAATTGACAAAACGAAAGGGAAACTTCTTTGAAGGGATACAAAAACGAACACATGGAAAGAGCCTTTGAAAGAAAAAGAATATTAAACAGGTGACACAACACTTTCCTCACATCTTGCGGACAACATAAAACGCGGAAAACAATATATACAAATTAAAAAAATAACAAAAGTGGGCCAAATCAGTTGAACAGGGCTAGGACTTGCACAGACAACTCTTCTGCGGGGCAGGCGGGGGCCCTGAAGCAGCCTTTTGCTCCCGGACAACGTCAGGTCGGGCTGCTAGTTATATTATAAAGCCGCACAACTGAGAGTCCTGGTTGAGTGGTCAAAACGGGAACTTGATAAGCACTGGTTACATATGGACCGCAGTGTGACGGGGAGGACTATATGGGACCTGGTTTGGCGCCCCAAAAAGGACAGACCTACGAATACATACATTAGCACTCTTACATGCACCACCCTGAAGGTATCGGGACTCAGTCGCAGGAGATGAAAGGTGGACCTCTTTCCCTTCACCATTCACAAAACTCCATTTTAATCCCGCATTCCCCCCGGGCCTACAAAAGGGCCCTTTTGACGCTTGGCGGGAGGGAGGGTGCCTTGCTTTGACACATCTTTTTCATAATTATGACCCCCTCACCTTTGACAACTGCAAGCGGGATTATGGCCTAGAGAACACAGAAAGATATCACTATAATCAGTTAATGCACTGGGCCCTTACACCTCAGGTGCGAGAGGCAGCCACCCGTCCTCTCACAAAGTTCGAGTCCTTCCTCATTAAAACCACTTCTATGAAGGGGGTTATTTGAATCATATACAACTTCCTACTCACTACCACACTCTTCCCACGTCCACGATATATGTCCATGTGGGAAGGAATACTACAGGGCGGTATTTCGGACGACGAATGGCCACACTTGTGGGCCGACATCACAAGATTCAATCATTCCACAGAGCTTCGGGAAGCTCACCTTAAGACCATGATGGACTGGTATCTCCATCGGTCCAGGCTTAGGCAGATCTTTCCCTCCACCTCCGATAGATGCTGGAGAGGGTGCGGACTACTTGGGGACTTTCAACACATATGGTGGGACTGCCCGATTATATGCCCTTTTTGGGAAGAAATACTTGCACATATCAAAGATATGTTAGGATACCCCATCCCAACCACCATGGCAGGTGTTCTTTTGGGGCTTCGCGACCCTTCCCTAGTGCACCAGACCTGAGTAGACAAAACAATTATGTGGCTTTGTATAGGAGCAGTGAAGGTTACCCTGGCAGAGGAAGGAAGCACCAGCAATCTCCCTTTTGCATTCTCGACTATGGAAGCTGCTTAGCTTGGAACGAATGTCAGACATTTTTAGGGACAATTAAAAGAACTTTGAATTAAGGTGCGGTCCCTTGGTCACCTTCCTTTCACGTGGACTTCAATTGGCTGTTTGTCTTTCCACCATCAGAGTCCTTCATCTCTTTCAATTTTGAGTTGCCTTCTAGTACCACAAGTTAAATAAACGGTATGAATGTTGCCGCCACCATGGTAGGGGAGGGGGGAGAGTGGGCGGATTAGGGGTACTTTTTCTCCTGTTTATGTTGCCTCCCAGTTGGCAGTTGTTTTTATATGATTTTTGTTTACTCCGTGAGGCACCTTCCGATTGGAAGACTTTGAAAAATTACCATCGCAAAAGAAAGATGGGAGACATGCTGAATCTTTTGCTATCACTTCATTTTTATAAGGATTTGCCACAAGCTCCGTTGTTGTCAGAAACTGTAACCTTCATTTAAGAATTCCATTGAGAACGGGGTCGGGCTCATACTGGGCACTGTGTAACTCTAGTCAAGTATAGTCCTGCGAATTCTGCAATACCCCCTGTGAGGGGTGCCATGTTAGTGCTGATCTAAGATGTCTTTTGGAAAAAGTTTAATAAAAATCTGGATGGATGCAAGGGATGCTTTTCTCCTGAATTGTTGAAAAAACGTCTTTCTGGTGCCAGAAAGATTTGCTTTAGTAGTGTGACGAACAGTTCCCGTCAACTCTATCGGTGAGGCAATGCGACGGATGAGAACAGTTAGTTTCTAGCACTCAAGTTGTTAGGAATGTTTACTATTATATACATATACTGATACCTAGAATCTAAGCTGATTGATAAAAACAGGTAGACTGCTATACTAGTGCAGTACAGTGATTTATGTTGATAGGTGCAGTTTCTGGCATTAACAGAACCGCCTTTGAACTTAAAAGGAAATTATGAATTAGTAGTGTCATTCGAGGGCGACTGCTATATCCAAACTTAAAAGTGGACAGATTGCGGAGTGGAAAATACATAGGTGTATTGTTGGAGGACACATAGGCAAATGTAATCTCTTTTACATATGGAAAGCATTTTTTGTGTGAAACAAACATTGACAAAGTAAATCGATCTGGCTTTCATGTGCTGCATGCGAATATTTACATGTAAAAATGTGCAGACATTATTAAGGTGTCACTGGGAAACCTGTCTCTTAGTATGCCTGTGCCCGGATTCTTTTTTAATTTGATTTCCCACAAGTGTGGTGCTTCTTAAAGGCAGTAACATAAGTGTGAGCAATAAAAACATTTTTTAAAGTCAGCAGCGAAGGCTGGTGAGGCAGCCCAGAAAGAGACACATTGCAGAAACATGGCAAAACAGTCTGTGCATTTGCGTATACTTGTGTGGAATTAATGCACAAGTTACTACTTGTGTGACGATATATCTGTAAGAGATATTAGTTAGTGATAGATTCCTTACCTTAGAATATTCCCCAGGCGTCAGACTGGATCTAGAAAGTTTTCTGGTAGGTGGCATTGTGCGGCTCAGCGTTCTCCACTGGTGATGTGAGCACCGAGATGACGTCACGGAGACTACGTAGGCGCAACCCATGCGCGCGGACTTCAGTTCTGTACACGACTTTTCGCGCCGAAACGCAGAACCATGCAAGAGACTGACCATTGGTGCATAAAACAAGGGCCCTAAAAAGGGAATGACCTTAACCCTAGTAATCAGTTCGCAGAACGGGGAGGATGGGTGGGGCGGTAAGGAATCTATCACTAACTAATGTCTCTTACAGATATACCCATTAAACAAGTAGAAACTTTTGCATCTGAACGAGACACGTTCGTGATAGACTCCTTACCTTTAGAAAAGATACCCCAGCAATACCAACACCGGTGGTGGGTCTGCGAACAGGATTACACCAAAAAGTCACAAAGCACAGAACGGCCAAATAAGCAGTCTCTCTGAACCTGACTGTCAAGGCAGTAGTGTTTGGTAAACGTGTGCAGCGAGGCCCACGTAGCTGCCTGGCAAATGTCCTGCAAGGTAATGCTGCAACCCAAGGCAGTAGTGGCTGCAGTCGCCCTGGTTGAATCGGTACGCAACCCCACAGGAGGCTCCTTTTTGGCCAAGGAGTAACAAGCTTTGATGCACAGAACGACCCACAGGGGAATGGTTCGTTTGTGCACAGCCCGACCTTCTTTGGCACCCACCTGGCCAACAAAGAGTTGATCGCCCACCCGGAACTGTTGTGTAAGCTGCAGATAGAAAGCATGCGCACGTTTTGGGTCCAGACGGTGGAGCCTCTCCTCTTCCCTGGATGGATGCGGAGGCGGAAAGAAGGTGGGCAAAGTGATGGTCCACCCGATGTGGAAGGGCGTGACAACCTTTGGCAAGAAAGAAGGAAAGGTCCTCAAAACCACCTAATCCGGATGAACACAAAGGAAAGGAGGTTCAGAAGAAAGAGCCTGGAGCTCACTCACTCTTCTGGCAGAGGTGTCTTTAAAGTAAGAAGACATAAAGGACAGTTATGAAGAAGCTCGAAGGGAGCGCACATCAGAAAAGTCAAGACCAAATTTAAGTTTCATTGAGGCATTATGAAAGGCACGGGAGGGAACGTGTGCGTAATGCCTTTAAGGAAATGTTTAACAACCGGGACTTGAAAAGAGAAGGCTGATCAGCAAATCTCAGGAAGGCGGAAACGGCAGAAAGATAACGTTTGATAATGCCCAGAGCAAAGCCCTGCTGGGCCAAAGACAGAAGAAACAGAAGAACCTCAGAAAGAAGGGCTGAAAGGGGGTCTACAGCTTTTGCTGTGCACTATGCCACAAATCTGTTCCATCTGCAGGCATATACCGTTTTAGTGGACGGATGCCTGGCTGCCAGAATGACATCACAGACTTTGGGAGGAGGATCGAAAGGTGTCAACTGCCGCCGCTCAATCTAAATGCATGGAGGTCGAGGCTGGACAGGTTCGGGTGGAGGACCGTCTCCTGCTGCTGCAACAGAAGATCGGGGAATCGATGCTCATACTGAGTTGCTCGGGATACCAACCTCTTCGAGCCCAGGCCGGACCCACAAGGATGAATTGGGCCCAGTCGCGCCTAATCTTCTTCAGCTTTCTTTGTCAGAAGTGGTATTGGTGGAAAGGCGTACAATAGACCGCAGCTCCACTCGCAACGAAAAGCGTCTCCGAGCGAGCGCCGCCTTGGAAATTCCAACGCGCATAACAGATGACATTGCACGTTACCTTCGGTGGCGAATAGATCTAACCAATGCTCTCCCCACTGCAGAAAGAGACCTTGCGCCACGTCCGAGTTCAGACGCCATTCATGATCCACCATGCACCAGCGGCTGAGTTAGTCCACCCTGGCGTTCAGAGAACCTGCCAGGTGTTAAACCACTAAGGTAATGCCTTGATGTTCCAGCCATGTCCAGAGGCGCAGAGCCTCCTGACAAAGGGTCCAGGACCCCACCCGCCCTGTTTGTTGCAATACCACATGGCGGTGGTGTTGTCCGTGATTACCTGCACTACACTTCTCCAGACAGAGGGAAGGAATGCCTTCAGTACAAGCCGGATTGCCCGCAGCTCCAGAAGGTTAATATGGAGCCGGGACTCTGCCGGAGACCAGAGGCCTCTGATCTACGCCTCTCGCATGTGGTCTAATTTTCCCAGGAGGGACGCATTCGTCACCACTGTGTGCTCCGGGTGGGGAAGGGAGAGGGATCTGCCACTGACCTAATCGCGGTTCGTGAGCCACCACTGCAACTGTCTGGCTGTGCCCTCCACAATCTGGACGTGATCATACAGGTTGCCCTGATGCTGTGCCCACTGGAACTTCTGATCATCAAACTTGCGCCATTGTGCAAGCGGTTTTCTGCCAATTTTGCCGTTCGTAAGGCATCACCCTTCTAAAACGTTTTCGCACCGGATCACTGATCCTGCGACATCGCCTTCCTTGTATTTCAAGGAATCACCTGGGAACCAGAAAGTAGCGGGAATAACAATCACCTCCTACTTCCTGATCGGGAACGTACTCTATGGCCCCCTTGGCCAGGAGGGCCGAGACTTCCTGAGGGAGAAGAGCCAAATGAGCCTCTGACAAGGGGAGGGAGTAACCTTCTGCAGATTATCTGCAGCACCCACCTGTCCGATGTGATTTTGCGCCAGTGGCGGAGGTGGAGACGGACCCTACCTCCTACTGGCATGGAGTGCCCCCTGAAGCTCGTATTAGGAAGGCTTGGAGGTGGAAGCAGCAGGTAGACTGACCCGCCCGCGGGTTACCCAACCCGCCCCTGCGGAAGCCAAGTCCGCGGCAACGCTGAGGCAGGTTCTGCGCAGGCTTTGTGGAGGAGCGCGCTTGGGCGTTCCTACCCTGGCCATGAAAGGAACGAAACCCAGGCGTAGCAGGGATTTTCGTTGAAAGACCCAAACACTTGGCCGTGGCCCGTGAGTCTTTAAAGCGCTCTAGGGCATTGTCAGCCTTGTCGCCAATGTGGCGAGACCCATCAAAGGGCATGTCCATGAGCGACCTCTGGACATCAAGCGAGAACCCGGTAGACCGCAACCAGGTATAGCACCGCAACACCACAGTCGTGGAAATCGCCCTGCCCAAGGAATCAGTCGTTGTCAGACCACACCTGATGGCAAACTTCGTCGCATCATTGCCCTCCGCAATCGCTTGGGAAAGGACGGCCTGGACCTCTTCAGAAAACTGAGGCAGGACCTAGGCTACCGAATCCCACACGGCTTGGAAGTAACGGCCCGATAAGCAGGCGGTATTAACCAACCGCAACCCCAAGCTTGCAGAGGAGTACAACCTCTTGCCATATTGGTTCAGGTTCTTATAGTCCTTATCCGGCGGAGCCGTGGAAAAGGTACTCTGCGACGTCGAGGCCTGAATGACCAGGCTCTCGGGCGTGAGGTGAGAGATCAAGGAGGCAGGGTCATCAGGTGCCGGGCGTGGATGCCTAGCGTCGTTCTTATCCACCGGTGCCCCCGAGGCCGGCCGCAACCAAGTGCCCAAGAGGACTTCGGTAAGGGCCTCATTGAAAGGGAGCAGCGTTTCTGACGAAGTAGACTCAGTCTGGAGCACCTCTGTAAGGAGCTCGGTCTTAAGGATCACCGTAGGGAGGTCGAGATGGAGAGTCTCCGCAGCTCGACGCAGCACCATAGTGTAGCAAGCGCCCTCCTCTATAGTAGGCGGAGGGGAGGCAAACCCCGGGTTAGAAGACACACCAAGTTCACCCGCATCTTGAAGGTCATCCACCCAATCCTGCTCGGAGTCACACTGCAGCGCAAGGGGTCATCGGAGCTGTCCCAATCCTCATATGGCTCCAAAGTAGAGGGAGGCTGCGGCAGGGCCGGAGCCGGAGAGGGGGCAAGGTGTGCCGGGAGCGGCGCCGGGAATGGCGCCGGCCGAGGCTGAACCGGAGCGGCATCACAATTCGGATCAGAGTACGGAACGAAATGGTCTGAGAACCGGGGCAGGGGCGCGATAAACGGCACCCAGTGGGGCGCCTGTGGTGGCGCTGGGGCCGGAGCCAAGGGCAGCGCCAGGGCCAGCGGTGCTGCACCTTGTGGCGCCGGATCCGAGGGCGCTGGATCCAGTGGCTAATCGGGTCACTGTCATAAACATCAGTTAGCACAACCCAGTAGCTATTGGTAGGAACTGTACTTAGCATAACACAATATGCATAAACCTAATCAGCAACAGTGCATAATAGTAAACACTTGCAGCAGTGCACATATCATAAGCACCTCATGCCCACCTTAGACAGATCACCATTACTGAACACATAGGGCCCAGCCCTGATAATGTAACTCGAACTATATGAGATCATCAGGGCATATGGGGCTGTAGTTTACTTTGCCCTGGTAATAAACCAACACTCAGGGCCTTGCGCCCCAACTCCCCTTTCCACCAGCCTCCGCTGATAGAGCACCTTACTCCTGCACCGCTATTTTGGAAATGCATAACTCTTGTAGAGATCCTGTCTCCTTTGGAACCGTGGGGCCTTCGTCTAGGATTTACCCACGGCTACTAAGGATACACGAATGCCCCTAGGTAGGTGTGTCAGGAGGGGGGATTTGCAGACTACCTCCCTTGGTGAGGTGACCTCACAAGGGCAGCTGCTATATCTGGCAAGTCGAGGGATGCCGGTTCAGCTCTTCACCAGGCCTCTTACAGGTTCTGCCGTCCTAAACAGACTGCCCACACTCGGGGTGAGTCGGACTCTTCCTGGACCCCTGCGGGGTGAACTAGCCCGGTCGCTGCGCTCTTTGCGGCTTAGCTCCTTCGGCTGCCAGGACGGTTCTGGGGCCTGAGATCTCAGTTGGCTCCTGCCTTTACCACGATGCAGGCGGCCTTTGGCCTCACCACCAGGGGGCAGAGCTCCTCTACTTCCTCCACCGGTGCAGGGCTTACCTTGAAGGGGAGACGGGGCTGGCTTCTCTTGCGGCTTCCCAACCAGCTGGGAGGGGAAACGGTCACGTTCACAGGAGCTTCACCAAGCGTTTTTTCCTCCATCACGGAGGAAAGTGACAACGTTCTTCCAGCGCTTGTCGGGAACTCAAAGCACGGGGCCACCTCATCAGAGCCCCCTGCTGTATTTCAATCACCACACGCCGCACAACGCTTGGCAGGAATCAGCACTGCCACTCCTTCAAGATCACGACAGCAGTGCTTTCCACCCGCGCTGATCAGGGAGCAGAGGCAAAAGGCTCTTCACAGGTTTCTCCAGTGAATCGTTCACCACGCGTCGAGATCGCTGGGGGCCGAGAACAGGGTACAGGCAGGCCAGCGCACAGGGTCCCTTAGCCGGGTGGCAGTCCCTTCAATGGCCCAGCAGGCAACAGGTTCAGTCCCACAAGTAGGTAGTCCAGATGGCGGTAACTCCTGGCTCACAGCAGTCCTCTGGTCCCATGCTGTATCTTCTCTCCCAGTTCCCTCAACATGGGTCACAGCCCCTTTACTGTCACAGGGTCTGCAGTGGCCGGAGACATGTTTGAAAGGCTACTTCGGTGGGTGGCGCAAGCAGCGCTGCAAGCCCAACTGTAGCATTTACTGTACTGGCCCTGGGTAAATGGGATACCACCGTACAAGGGACTGATAGGTAAATATGCCTGGTGATTCTGGTGATTCTTCTAAACTTCCTTGGGAAGAACGATCTTTCAATTTATGGCATCTAGCTCACCAGGAGCTTGTGTTGTGGGCACAGAAGAATAATCCCTATGGAAGAAGGTACTTGTGGGAGAGAGAGATGTGGTTTGAAAATTTGGTATCATCTTATACAGGATATCCAGCTTCAATTTCATGTCAATCAGTTTTTTAAAGGGAGTGGTTTGGATATCTGTGCTGTGATCAGTAGTAAATGTAATGAGGTATGTGGTGAATAATGGCAACCCTCATACGAATCATGTCTATATGTTGTTGAGTCATTTGGTGTAGAGTAAATTTGTTTACCGTTTGTTTTCAAGTAGCTGTGCTCGACCAGGGGGTTGATAAGCAAAGGGAGGCTTTATTCCTCAATAAAATCTCCTCTGTCGACAAACCTCCTTGATTTGAGGTTTTGGTCCCAACATCCTTGATTTATGCTGGCATTATGCAGTCTGGTTTAATTCCCTGAGAAGTACAAGGGGTTTACTGGAGGATTAGGGAGTGGAGGAGGATGACCTAGTGGTGATGTCATTAATACAGATGGTACGAATGGTATGAATGTTACTGTTCCAAGTCATGGTAGAAGCTTCAATGGCAAAATATCATTTACATGCAAATCCACCCTTGGTGCAAAATCCTTAGGAGTGTGAAAAACACTTCTAGCACAAAACAAATTTGGGTACAACATCAATGTGCAATTGCATTTAGAAGCAAAATCACCTGCACACAAAATAATAGTAAAGTGGAAAACTAATCACAGTGAAACGCTGGCAGGAGTATGAAAACAGTTTAGGAGTGCAATACACATTTTGGAGCAAATACACATTTCAGAGCAAATACACATTTAAGTACAACAACACAGTATGAATGTGAACAGCTACCGGGCCAGGAGATAAAAAAAGTCAGCAGGCAGTAAAAACACGAGACGACTGGACACACTGCGGGCCAAACATGCGGATCTACTAGAGCAGCTCCGCTTCCACAACAATGCAGCACACTCAGCACGCACACACGCCACCCTCAACCGAACAGGCAAAACACTAGCATGGCTCCTGCAACAAGAGCAAACACACCATCCAATTCGTACCTTAAGAATTGAAACAGGACAGGTCGTGTATACGCAACATGAAATACACGCAACAATGACAGGCCATTACACCTCACTGTACCAGTCATCGGGGTATCATGATTAGAGAAATCTTACTGCATTTTTAGGTTTGGTGCGCTTACCAGAAGCAACACTGGAGCAAAGGGAGTTACTATAAGAGCAGATAACGCCCGAGGAAATTCGCAGTGCCGTAATGGCGCTAGCAAATGGGAAAAGCCTGGCCCAGACGGATTCCCAGCAGAATGTTATAAGGCCTATGCTACAACAATTACTCCCGGTTTACAGGCGCTATTACACAACGGCGCTGAGTGAGCAATGGCTCCCCCTGTCCATGTGAGAGGCGAATCTGGTGTCCCTGCCCAGGCCCGACAAAGATCCCTCAGAATTGGGATCATACAGGACATTCGCACCAGAACGGGTTCGTACCCTGCAGGTGCACCCCACTAAACCCGAGGCAATTCTTCGAGGTCGCAACCTACTCAAACACATTCTGACCGCGCGCAGGTTGCCCGATACTAGATCTTGAGAAAGCCTTTGACTCCTTGGAATGGGAGTTCCTATTCGTTGTGTTGGAGGGATGCAACCTAGGAGACATCGTCGTAAGGATGATAAGATTACAGTACAACGCCCCAATGGTGCGAGTCAAAACATGCTCTTAAATATCAGATTCAGTAAATGAGAGGAGGGGGACTTATCCCACTGCCATTTTAACTAGCTATTGAACCGCTGATCAGAGATGGCATCGCACTGGGGGATGGCACGCACACAATATCCCTATACGCAGATCCTCTCCTTCAGTATATAAAAAACATGCACCAAATTCCCCACCAACTGGAACACACACTGGGAAGCTTTGCCTCCATATCATTGCTGAGGGTGAACGCCTCGAAGTCCTGCCTATACTTCCTTAGCGAGCAATGCAGAGACCCAGGCTACGTCCTCAATGGGGTACAGGTCCGATAGTGTGTGGACACATTCAGCTACCCCGGAATTCGCATTCACAGAAATCCATCTAATTTACTGGATGGCAACCTCGGCAGAGCCCTGACCGAGGTCTGTTCCCCGATGGTATTCTGGAGCATGCTCCCATTATCCGTGACAGGAATGGTAGCCCTCATAAAAATGGTGATCTTGCCCCGATTTCTATATTACTTTACAAATCCCCTGTTATATGTTCCCCCCTTCTTTCTTCTGCCTGCTAGAAAAATTGATCAAAGACTTCATATGGGGGAAACTCCAGATACCGCTTAGCGATATATAACCTCTACCTGCCGACAGATCAGGGAGGATTAGCGGCCCGAACCTAGAGCAATACTACCTGGCTGCACAACTGCAGTGGATGGCCAGATGGCTAGCTGACCGTCACAGAGGGGATACTGCAACCATACAGCCGCCCTTGTCCCTCCCATAATTGACAAGATTATTCCATCCCTGCACAAAAACAAAGCTGCCAGACTCGCTGCTGCTCCGCGTAGCACATAGATACGACAGCAGGGCACTATATATCACTCGCACGGTCACTTCGTACGCACCTGCCTTACCAATGGAAGAACACCCAGAGCCACCACAATCAACACAGCTGCGGAAGTGAGAGCTGGCGAGAAGCAGGAGTTAGACCTGTACCGAGAAGGCGTACTGATCCCATACACAACACAAGTGGAGGAAGATTAATTACCCCCTGATCAGTTTCTACTCCAGTGCTCCCTCTTGGCCGAGCTCTCCGCTAAATGGGGGGACTTAACCACTGAGCCAAGGACACACCTTACCGTGCAGTACTTACATGTTTTGGGACAGGCATTTAACCAAAAGATTTGCTGCCTCGCTACCGCCCACACAGCTGTCAATATATCGCCCCTTCGATATCACTGGGAAGAGGACATAGGCTGTCAACTCCAAACACAGAATGGTCCTCGGTATTGACAAGCCCAATACAAATCCACAGGAACACATGTCTACGGCAAATCCAATTCTACATCGCACACAGGGCATATCTCACGGCCGCAAAGATCAACCAATACTTAAAGCGCTAAGACGCTGCATGCTCCAGATGCTTCCTCGCAGATGTAGTACTAGATATGCTCTGGGGATGCGCCGCCTTGCTTGACTACTGGAAAGCAGTGGAAGATACTCTGTTGCAATGCACGGCCTGTTTCCTACCGCCCGAATGGTGTATGTACATACCGTACTTGTACCGGAGAAACTGCAACAACAGAATCACCTCCAGGTTGCTAGACTTGGGGATGGAAGTGGGAAAAGACTGATCACCAAGAGGTGGACAGCTCCTGACCCCATTCACATAATAATGTGGAGACGCTGGGTGCTCACTTGGGCTAAAGTGGGAAGTGTTGCACTCCATGAAGAAAATACATTAGGTAGCTGCAAAGTCCACATGTCCACTCCATAGAAGGCAATGAACTACTGCCCAATTACCTGCCAGCTGCGCCAACCCAAGGAAAGTACCAACCGAGGTGACCAGGAGCTAGTTTTGTTGTTCTGTTTTGTACCCTATTAGGTGTTGATTTGTCACTGTTTCATTCTAACCTGCCTCCATAGTTAATGATGTACTAGACATTACGCAATCTAAGCACTGATGCATATCACACGCCTTGATAACCTCTGAAGAATTGTTTTATCCAGTAACCCATGCTGTCACTTGTAGATGATTATATGCTATACAAATGTGACTGAAAAGTAGTAGCAGTAGAAGATACTTATTGAGCGCCTATTTCACCCTTAGGTCTCATAGCACTTTGTCAACACAGGAACTAGAGGGAGAGACAGAAATTAAAATAACTATGTTTTGAGATCTTTCCGAAATTTTTTGTGGTTTGTTTCCTGGCGAAGTTGTAGCGGCAGTGAGTTCCATAGTTCTGGTGCAGTTTTAGAAAAAGATCTATCCCCATTTTTTTACAGTCCGAACTTTGGGGATCCTCAACAAGTGTTTGTTTGATGAGCTGAGGGAGCCCCCTGACTGATATTTAACCAGTTTCTTTGCTAGATAGGTCGGACCCTGGTTATTCAAGGTTTTGTGAGTCAGACAGCATAGTTTAAAGGAGATCCTACTCCTTATGGGTAGCCAATGGAGGGCTTTAAGGCTCGGAGCTGATGGAGAGCGGGAAGGCAGATTCAGGACCAATTTAGCCGCTGTGTTCTGCAACACTTGCAGTTTTGACAGGAGTCTTTCATTTACGGATGCAAACAGCGCATTACCATAATTCAATCGATTGATGATTAAGCCCCGTACAAGGGGCAGTCTAGAGCAGAGGGGAATCCATTAAAAGATTTTCTGTAAGGAGCGCATTATTCCGTAACTGGTATGGACCAAGAAGTTAATGTGGTCCTTCATGGAAAGTTTATTGTCCATGATAACTCCTAGATTACGAACTGCTATTTTGGGCGGAGGGCATGGTCCCAGTGAAGATGGCCACCAGGCCGTGGTCCATGCATGTTGTGCATGTCCGAAGAGCATATTTCTGTTTGCTTGCGTTTAGGAGTAAATGGTTAGTTGACATCCATTTGATTACTGAAAATCTCATGACAAATCAATAACATAACTGTTAACTGTCCACATAATGCCAAGGCATCCGTCAGGTACTCTCTATAATAAGCAACTGCAAAATGTAATAGCTAGAATAACTGCGTAGCTCATGTATAATTGGAAAAAATCTAATAAAAACAGATTTAAAAAAAAATCAATATGACTGTGAAAACACTTTTAGGGGCAAAACATTTCAGTGTAATGTCGCTTGTGCATAACTAGAAGTCTGAGTTTTGAATGCAAAGTTACTCACTATAGCGAGTAAATGTGGAAGTGTGATAACGCAATAGGTGGAAAAAAGGCATCATTAGATGCAAAAGGTGTTAATGAGGATTAGTATACCATCACACTTGGTACACTGCACAATGGAGTGCAACATCACCCTCATACATCATCAACGTAAGTGTTGGAAACTTAGAAGCACAAATAACAATTAGATGCAAAATCACTTTTAGCTTCAAAATCATCCTTGATGCATAGTAAACATCACTGTGTAATCACATTTAGAAGTAAAATTCTATATAGGTTCGAAGCCACATTTGGTGCAACATCATCATGAGTGTGAAAAGGAGCAACCCCATTTTATTCAAAATCACAAGGGGTAAACCATTCCTGATGCAAGGAGTGTGGGAATACTTTAGTAGCACAAAGCATATTTAGGAGAAAACACATCTAGGAGCAAAAAACATTTACCATATCACCCAGAATGCGCAGACAGACACGAGTACAACTGTACCTTCACTGCTATTTATGGCTGCTTTGTTTCACTATTCATGCACTGCAATGGAAGACAACTCTTCACGTAGGCGGACTAACCTGCCTTATAGGCAGTAGCTGAAATTCTAAATCAAATACTTCTATAGCCTGATCCAAAATGTGAATGACACTTTCTTCAACTAATGGCCAAGAGGACGGTGACTAAATACGGGATGCAGATAGATCCTGAGCGTTCCATCAGCATTGATAAAGCAGTCAGTGTTGTCTTTACTTTAAAAGCACTGTGGTAATAGGCTATCTGCTCTCACTGTAAAATGGACTCCATGTACTTTAGGTGCATCTTCAATTGGATATTGGGTCACCTTATGAGCCCCTGTACAGTGTACCACAGGTACCCAGGGCATAGGTGCATCCAAGGACTACCAGGGGCTGCAGCATGTATTATGCCACCCCTGGCTAGCCATCCGCATTGACACAACTAGCTGATCAATCAGCTGAGGCAAGGTCGTGTAATCACCCTTTGCTTAGGTATAGTATCCCTATACCTACCATTACATATAGTCACATATATACCTATAAGTCACTCCTATGGCAGGCCTTGACAATCCTGAAGGCAGAGTGCTTGGTTTTATGTGAGATGTTGCTCTAGCATGAGCTGAGCCTGTCTGCAGCTTTCGGAACCATGTCCTTATAGCTGTTCTATGACCTAGCCATACCATATGCTCTCAAGTGCATTTTAATCCTCGCGGTTAATGCTAACTTTGGTTTGGCTTTATCCAGTAACCCATGCCGTATAAGGTGTCATATGCTTTGAAATACTACTACTCCGCCAGTCCGGGCGGCGGGGTTATCATTCCACCCTTCTAGAGGGAGAAGACATGTAGTTGTAGCTTTACCCAGTTAAAGTTAAACAGAGCCTTAGCATCACAAAATGGATGCTGCTGCCACAGACACAAGTCTGACCTCCTGCAGCTGGGAGCCCTTCGAGCGAGGAAGGCCTGGACAATAGGTTTCCTGCCTTGGGAGGTGCTAGAACCTCCCCAGACAGGCCATAGTGTATTGGGGCAGGGTGGGTTGAATGAAATGAGACACTGCCTGGGGCACACAAGGTGCTCCATGCATAGTACGGTTCAAACCAGTTGCTGGGGCACTCCAGCCCCAGCTCTGGCGTGAAACTGGACAATGGGAAAGGGGTGTAACCACCCCCTTCCCTGGTCCCACCCATAGGAGGGACCTAGCAGGTAATCCAGCCCCTTTAATTCGTATAGAGCTAGGAGCGGAGTCTGGAGACTTTAGATTATCCTGAACTGAAACTGAAACTCTGAAACTAAACTCTGGACCTTCGACATTTTACTGCAACTAGAAGACTGAAGAATCTCCCTTGTGGTCAAGGAGTGACCACCCTGAGCAAACAGGCACCACCTAGCGAATTGCCGGTTTACTTTGTCGACGCTCCCGTCTCATTCGATATTCGTACAAGCACGCCAGATACTTCAATAGGGAAACTATGTTCCAAGAACGCAATCCTGTGTCCCAAGATCGATTGGTGTGTATCACCAAACATTCTGTAATTAACCATAAATTGAGACAGGAGGTTAATTCCCTTTGGTATCTTCTCAATATTTGAGATAATGAAACGATGATACCTAAAGCCCTGTTTGCGTTCCGCAGGAACAAAAACCTACGCAACCATCAGGTACGCGGTACCCTGCCGGCATCCGGTGGTATGAGACAAACTGGAATTCTAGGACTCCCTCGAATTGAAGGCCATCATTGCCGTGGAACATGCCAAGCTTGCCCGCATGCTATGGCGGGAAGCGCATTGGCGATTGACAACCGGACTATCAAGTTGAGCGGAATGAGCAACTGTCGCTCGTCCAATGTGGTGTATGTCATCCTATGCCCTTGTGGGTTGCCACATGTGGGCGTGACAGGGCGTGAATGCCGTCTACAGATTGGCGAACACAAGTCAAGCATAAGAAATGTAAAAAGTGGGGCCCCACTTGTTCAACACTGGATTAATGCCAAACACACTGAATCGGACCTGAAATGGTTGATTCTTGAGAAAGTACGCACCTTAGCAGGGAAAGACAGTACTGCCCTTAGAAAGAAAAGGGACGTCTTTTGGATCTTTCTTCTTAATTCTACTAAAAAGGGCCTGAATGAACACTGCCCATGGGAAAACGCTATCCTATGAGAGATCCTCTTCTTTATTGACATCTCTTTCCCTGGACCTCTGTTCATATCCACTGTGTTTTGTTGTTTTTTTGTCCTCCCTGCTTGTTACCTCGGTTTAGGCATGACTGCTTGACATGTCCTAAGTTCACGATCTCGCACTCTTCCTCCCTGGTGCCTTGCAGAGAAATAATTAGGGCCAATCACGACTCGTTAACTTGGCCCGTTTTAACTGTGTCCCGAAAGGAGCGTTTTTCCTTCATGATGTGTCCGCACCTTACCAGTCCCTATCTGTTTGGTTTTTTAAAACCCTGCCGATCTCCCAGCTTGATATTTCCGGGGGATATATGATGTTACAACGCGTTATTTTACAACGCAGACCGTTACATCGCAATTTTTACAACGCAGGATCCATTACAATGCATGCCTTTAAAACGCATGTCATTACAATGCAGATACTATTACAACGCATGCCATTACAACGTAAGTATAGGTAAGTATATATTTTTTTAATAAATGTAATTAAGTTAATTAAATTAATTTAATTTTATTAATTTCAAAAAAGTAATTAATTTAATTTAATTTAATTAATGAAAATTAATTTATTTTATTTAAATAAATAATGTAATTTAATTAATTTATAAATTGTAAATAATATAATTTAATAAAATAAATTTAATTTAAATAATATTAAAACAATAATTAATATAATTTAATTTAATTAATGTAATTTAATTAATTTATAAAAAGTAAATAATATAATTTAATTTTATTAATGTACTTAATTTATAAAATGTAATTAATCTAATTTAATTTAAGTAATGTAATTTAATTAATTTATTAATTGTAAATAATATAATTTATTTATTTAAAGTCCTGTTTTTTAAAAAAGTGAACCCTAAAAATACCCCTGTACCCCAAAAACCAAACCCAACCCTGAAACCTAAAAATACCCCTGTACCCCAAAAACCAAACCCAGCCCTAAAACCTAAAAATACCCCTGTACCCCAAAAAAACCAAACCCAGCCCTAAAACCTAAAATACCCCTGTATCCCAAAAACCAAACCCAGCCCTAAAACCTAAAAATACCCCTGTACCCCAAAAACCAAACCCAACCCTGAAACCTAAAAATACCCCTGTACCCTAAAAACCAAACCCAACCCTGAAACCTAAAAATACCCCTGTACCCCAAAAACCAAACCCAGCCCTAAAACCTAAAAATACCCCTGTACCCCAAAACCCAAACCCAGCGCTAAAACCTAAAAATACCCCTGTGCCCCAAAAACCAAACCCAGCCCTAAAACCTAAAAATACCCCTGTACCCCAAAAACCAAACACAGCCCTAAAACCTAAAAATACCCCTGTACCCCAAAAACCAAACCCAGCCCTAAAAACTAAGTACCCCTGTACCCCAAAAACCAAACCCAGCCCTAAAACCTACAAATACACCTGTACCCCAAAAACCTATACTTATTTTTTAAAAATTACTTAAATTAATATTTTTAATTTATTTTATAAAAATACATAAATTAATATATTTATTTATTTTTAAAATTAATTAAATAATGTAAAAAAATTTTTAAAAAAAATTATATACTTACCTATACTTACGTTGTAATGGCATGCGTTGTAATAGCATCTGCTATGTAATGACATGCGTTGTAAAAGCATGCATTGTAATGGATCCTGCGTTGTAAAAGTTGCGATGTAATGGTAGTGCGTTGTAAAAGTTGCGTTGTAACGGGTGTTTCCCATTTCCGGGTTGCTGACGGCTTGTCAGTATCGCAGGTTGGAGCGCTGGGCGTCTTTTTACTACCCGCTTGCCCTTGCCCGCTATCAGCTTGTTTTCCTCTAGCAGAGGGTTATTTGGCATAATCTATTGGGGGGTCTTTGGACATTGGGGGGTTTTATCTTTTCCCCTCTTTTTCGAATTACCTACTCCTGATTCTTGGGTGCGGGCAGAGGTTACCTGGATGTCCTCTTATCGACTCTATGAGCGTCGACTAACAGCTGTCTTTATTCGCTCCGCTTGTTTATTCTGGTCTGCATAATTATTTTTAGCACGAGCGGCTCTATGTTGCAGGTTTGTTGTAAATCGATTGAGCCTTTGTGCTACCCGCCACTCCTTTTCGTCCAACTGATGCTGCTATCTTATGCAACTAAACAGGGTTTTTATTAAGCACTTTTGGCTAGAGTACCCCGGATACCGGTTGACGGCTGGTTCTTACTTTCTTTTTTCTCTATCCCATGTAGGAGCGGAATTGAATGACTGAAAAATACTGCCACCCTGGTCTCTCCCAAACGAGCGTCCTTTCTTTCTATTCTACCAGGTAATTCTTTAGCTGGTTCTAGTAGACGCCCCAAAGTGGTGATTTAGGGTCCACCGCTTGAGGCGCGAAAATTGGGCGTATGGAATTGTTTATTTTTATATTTCTATTTTTCCGCATGGCGGAACTATACCTTAGAATAAACCTCCATCCGGTCCCGTGCCTCTCCCATCGGAATCACGGGTTCCTCTTGGATAATCACTGCCAAGAACTGGGTGGACTGACAGACTCTAATTCAGTTATATGTTTTTTACCATTGTGTAGACGTCACTGCTGGTGATTTGAATCTGTGATTAGCACGAGCGGATCTTCCTCAGCCACCCTGCTTCGGTTTTTCACTGTGAGACTCACTGCCTCCTTTGAGCCGGCCGGTCGCCCTCCCTCTTTTCTTCATCTTTCATCTTACACATAGCTTGGTAAGTTTATCTATGGTGGTGAGCCCTGATTCAAAACTTCCTAACATGACCAGCTTATTGCAGTCTCTGAAAGTTTTGAACTGTAATGCCTAAACCCGGGCTGTGTATCCTGTCTTCTTTTTGTAGAATCACCTATTTGCTATTCTCCGGTTTGTTCTGCGGCCATTCCACTTTAACCGTTGCAAATGGAAAAAGGTCTTAGAGAATCGGTTTGGAGACCATGAAACCGATCCCTCCCCGTGTCCAAGTTAGTAATAGCCACGCCCGTGATCAGAGCGCCTTTTTGTTTGTTAGGGGAAGAAATATGCATGGTGGACACGATTAGACACCCTAGAGGGGCCGCACTATTGGCATTTAGTTTACTGATGAAATCAGCCTCTAGCCCAGTCTCCTTTGAGACTGGCTGGTTCACTGGCAACACAGCTGTGAAGAAAGTTGTTATATGTTATGTGGTAATGGTTTCATACTCTCTTCCTTCCTTTTTTGGGATAAGAGGGGAGTATGTATGTGGATATATTCTGTTTTTCCATGTGGTTGTCCACTGTGATTCCCGTTCTTTTGATATATGCCTTGAAATTATCCTTTGAGATGTTTGATGCAGTTTTTTGAGCTCACTGTTACTACCAGAATTGTGATAATGCTATTATGTCTCTTGTTAATTGCCAAATAGAATGCAAAAACTGTTTAGAATAAGAGTGTATTTAAAATTGAATTTGTTCTTACCTATTGCAGATTGTATGCTGTTCCCTCACTTCCCCCTCCCTCTTTGAGTGCCCTGATGAAGGTGTGGCCCTAGACCTGGCTTCGCACCGAAACGCGCGTTGGAGTTTTTGAGTCTGTCCTGTCATTTTTCCATCTTGTCTCCTATTCTGTGTCTTGAAGACTCCTCAGGACATAATACATGTACAACATCTGGCTCTTGAAGTATGATGTATCTGGAACAAATGAAGATTGCAGGTTTATGATTGAATGCATGAAATCTGGAATGTTGCTGAATGAGTGGGTGTGTTGATAAGATAGATTGAGGAAGTGTATGGTTGTGTGGGATGTTCATGAAACTATTTTGTTTATAACTATCACCTCTGTGTCTATGTCTTTTTGAAAGAAATGACTTATTTATATTGGAGAAAATGAATAAAATTTGAATATTTTTCTATCATGTTGTGACCCGGACTAAGTTTTGTTTCAGGTCTCAGTGAGCTCTTCCCTGCATTTTGTATTCCCAGGACGCAATTTGAGCCGCTTTATTAATTCTAGGGGGCAGACATTTTTAGGTCTCGCCTGTCAATGCGCATGCGCATTGAGCGGAGAGAGACTATAGGGGTTTAAACAGAGTTTAACTAGACTGGCGATTTGATGCTGTGCCGTGCGCTTTTAGGTCTTAAAATGCGCGTGCACATCATCAAATCGCCAGCCATCTGTTCCCCAGCTTGGCGCCTCCGCTCCTGCGCTCTCCTGGCTGCTCCTCCCCTAATTATTCACGGCCGGCCGAATGTACTTTCACTTTCACGGCCGGCAGGCCGTGTCTCGTTTTATTATTTTTTTGCTTGTTTAAACTTGCAAAGATTTACTGTTATTACTTACACCAGCTTGTTTTATTTTATTTTAAGTGGCCAAGGCTTGTTCAGTTTTGGGTTTAGTCAGTGTTCACAACACACAGGTTACTTTGATTGCCTTGGCTCGGAAATAAATGCACTACGGTAACGGCATTATTATATTTGAAACACCCTCGGCATTCACTGCTTTTTTTTCTTTTTCTTCTGGAACAGCACATACACAGGTTATCTCGATTGCTTCGGCCAAACAAATCACTTACGCAAGGGGAGAGCTGATGCAGAGATCTCTCTTACACCCCCTTGCTTCGGTTTCTTTCCACAGGCCATGACGCACTTTAAAAAAACGCTGTGTGTGCGCAATCTGAGGCTATTAACAAAAGGTTGTCATTCTGTTACTTTTGTCCAGGTGCGTACTATTTCACAAAGTTTCATTGTGCACACTGGTGCGTGTAAGGGTTCTGAAGGCACACTGTACTCTTAATAACAGTATTTTATGAGAGACTGACCTTGTGAAGTATATGCCTGCAGTCGTCCGGCTTGGATTCCTGTTTCTTTTTGCCACCTCTAACTATTCCCCCCCCCCCTCTTACTTCAACTTGGTATGTTCAGGGTTTCCTCTACAATGCCTTATGCTAATTGACTGACATCAGCACATAATACACAGCGATCGGCTGCTGATTTAATTACACCCTGGCAGGAAGGGTTGGGGAGGTGTGCGCTGGGAGCTCTGAGAAGAGGGTCCAGCCCAAGGCAAGAACACCTCTCAAAGCATGCTCTAGAAGCTTTTCTTATGTATATACATATATGTACATATTTATTCATCCTTGTATTGCTGCACTGTTCCTCATGACTGGACTTTGAGGAGCATGCTGCTGCTGCATTGGTTGACTTCAACACCCGGTACAAATGGAGACTTCGAAAGCAATTATAGAGGGTACGGGGGGATACCAATCTGCTGCGTATGTGCTTTACATTTGAAGACGAAAGGACCGGAGGTTCCAACTTAAAAACACACCATTGCTCAAACCCTGAGACAGGACAGTCTCATCGCAACAATGATGAGTAACTGTCCTGCAAAAATGTGTCAAGAATGCCAATGCAACCCCTGACGGTAGCAGGGGCCTGAAAGAAAGTGTTTCACTTCAACAGCCAATGCGTAAATAAATCAATGGGAACCATAATAGAACTGGGAGTCTTGTAGGCAAAGAACGAATAATATCAAGTTAAAAGGACTTTTTTCAGTAAGATCATGAAAAGGAGAGCAGTTTGCTAAGAAAGAATTAATATGTAATATACTAATTGGAGATCACTAGTTGTTTGGACAATGCAAGCCATATATAAAGAGCAAATCAATTGACTCTCAAATGTAATTAAGGTCAGACTACAATTCCCAGCATGATTTTCATATATATTTCATATATAAGTAATGGGCAATTAATGCAAATGGATGTAACCACCATAAAGAAAAAGGATGTCGAAATACGTAGGTGGTATCTGACGCAAACAATATTGGCAAATAAATGAAGTTACCTTGAAACAACTTTCGGGAGTGCAGCAGCAAACTTTTTTTGGTATGCATACATTTTGAGGGATGTGGTCTAAATCCCAACAGTAGCAATTAATAGTATATTACACCCCGTGATCTATATATGGATTTATATAGAGAACACATGATGACCAAGGCCACTAAATATATGATCGGGGATGACCAAAATTGTGTGGCTGGGTTAACTAAATTATGTGGCAAGAAAGGCAATATATATACGGCACATTTTGTAATATTACTTCATTAGTTTATCATTTTTACAAATGTTCACACAGACGGAGCAAACTTTTCACCCCAATTGTACCAGTTTAACACCCAAATACAGCAATTGGCAGCTAAACAGAGACCAGTCCGTTTTTGCAAAGGGACTTTCACTGCACAGCAATATATGATGACCTATTTATAATAATTTTTGATCTGTTTGAATTAGATTTTTTTTATTTTTTTATTTACAAATTATGCAGCAGCTGATGGATACATAGTAAACGCAGAACATCCATAATTATGCAGCTATATAAAGAAATCATTCTAGCGTCCCTGATAATGGGTAGCTGTATAATATGGTCCAATGGCCAGGTGGTTTGTAAATGTCACCAGACCCTGACTTGGGAGTGTAAGACCATATTACACATTCTATCCTTCATGTATTTTCATATTACATGTTTATTTTGGGGTACTTAGCTTGTTCAAACAGCATCTAAAAGGGAACGCTGGTTGACATTAGAATGTTTAGAATTTGTTTTAATGAATTAAAACACATTAATATCCAAAATATGTTCAAAGAAAAAAAATTAAAGTTGGCAGGGAGTGGAAGATGGTGAATATGTTTGCCAGTGGTTTTGCAATAAAAACTAAAAAGCCAAATTAAGGTGCTACTCTCACTCCGCTGTACATCTGAGTCGACCTTAACTCCAAACTCTAATATTATACAATGAAATCTGTTTTATAGAGTCATTGACTATGTTTGGAAGTGTTTAAAGAGGGTGTATGATAGTGTTATTAAGTTGTTGGACTTGTGGAACACTGGTAAATGGCAGTTGTGTAAGTGTGTTATAGTTTGTGTTAGTGTATGATGTTTGTTATGTAGGTGACAATTACACACCACACAATTACACTCTACTGAATACAACATACACTCCACATAATTATATGCTACATAATTACACTGCGCTCAATGCAACATACACTCCAAATACCACTCTGTGCCACATAATTACACGCCACATAATTACACTCTACTGAATGCAACACACACTCCACACAATACCACTCAGTGCCACAATTATATGCTACATAATTACACTGCACTCAATGCAACATACACTCCAAACAATACCACTCAGTACCACTTAATTACACGCCACACAATTACACTCTACTGAATACTACACTCCACATAATTATATGCTACATAATTACACTGCGCTCAACGCAACATACACTTCAAATACCACTCCGTGGCGCATAATTACACGCCATATAATTACACTGCACTCAATGCAACATACACTCCAAATACCACTCTGTGTCACATTACACGCAACATAATTACACTGCACTCAATGTAACATACACTCCAAATACCACTCAGTGCCACATAATTACACGCCACATAATTACATTGCACTCCATGCAACATACACTCCAAATACCACTGTCACATAATTACACGCCACATAATTACACTGCACTCAATGCAACATACACTTCAAATACCACTCAGTGCCAAATAATTACACGCCATATAATTACACTGCACTCATTGCAACATACACTCCAAATACCACTCAGTGCCACATAATTACACGCCACATAATTACACTGCACTCAATGCAACATACACTCCAAATACCACTCAGTGCCACATAATTACAAGCCACATTATTACACTCTACGGCATGCAACACACTCCACACAATACCACTTAGTGCCACATAATTATGCTACATAATTACACTGCACTCAATTCAACATACACTCCAAACAATACCACTCAGTACCACATAATTACATGCCACATATTTTCACTCTACTGAATACAACATACACCCCAGACAATACCACTCCCTGCCACATAATTATATGCTACATACTTACACTGCGCTCAACGCAACATACACTCCAAATACCACTCAGTGCCACATAATTACACACCACATAATTACATTGCACTCAATGCAACATACACTCCAAATACCACTCAGTGGCACATAATTATGCTACATAATTACACAGCACTCAATGCAGCATGCACTCCAAACAATACCACACAGTGCCACATAATTACACACCACATAATTACACCCTTACTCTATCTGTCTATCGCCATCACTCTCTCTATATCTATCTAGCTGTCGCCCTCACTCTATCTAGCTGTCGCCCTCACTCTATCTAGCTGTCGCCCTCACTCTGTCGCCCTCACTCTGTCGCCCTCACTCTGTCGCCCTCACTCTGTCGCCCTCACTCTGTCGCCCTCACTCTGTCGCCCTCACTCTGTCGCCCTCACTCTGTCGCCCTCACTCTGTCGCCCTCACTCTGTCGCCCTCACTCTGTCGCCCTCACTCTGTCGCCCTCACTCTGTCGCCCTCACTCTGTCGCCCTCACTCTGTCGCCCTCACTCTGTCGCCCTCACTCTGTCGCCCTCACTCTGTCGCCCTCACTCTGTCGCCCTCACTCTGTCGCCCTCACTCTGTCGCCCTCACTCTGTCGCCCTCACTCTGTCTATCGCATCAGCACCACCACAGCATCATTCAGCACCACCACAGCATCATTCAGCACCACCACAGCATCATTCAGCACCACCACAGCATCATTCAGCACCACCACAGAATCAATCTGTGCAACCATTCAACAATAACTGGTTCAAATATGTTCTCTCAATGTTTCAAGTTTTCTTACAAATGTCATAAAAAGATGTTAATATTTCACTTCTGTTCTTGGATTTTCGTCACAATAAAATACACTGAACATAATCTTCACAAAAGTCATTTACAAAAGTGTAAGCTATTGCCATAAATTACAATAACTTTTATTTAAGTATTCATTATTAAAAAAATGTTAAACCATTGTTATTTGTAATATCAATACATCTAAGTCACGTAAATACAACAGATATTGCATTACAAATGCTATAGGTGTCACATTTGCAAAAGTTAAAACTATTGGAATTGTAAATGACAAAGCTATTAATTTCGCTATTTTCAAAACCAACACAATATAACATTTGTCATTTACAATAGCAATAGCTCAAACTTTCCTAATGCGAGACCTATTGCATTGTAAATGCAGGTTTGTGTTTTAACGCTCCCGAAGGATCCAGACGACTCTGCTTCACAGGACTGGACTTCCAGACTTCTCCGACCCACACCTCCAGCAAAGCTGAGACCCGTGGCGGACACGAGAGACGTGGGACCGGACACCTGGCCATTTTGCTCTTTGCTAAATTGTGCAGCTTCTGAGGCATCCTTGAAGTTGTGCATTGGGACTTGAGAAGCCCCAACTCCGAGTCGTAAGTGCACCGAAGCTCAGCCCTCCACACTCCACGAATGCCGGGTGGGGCCTGCTCTTGCATTTCCTCTTGACGCGTCTTCGCGGTTGCTAGCCCGCTGGCTAGTGGCCATCTTGAAGACTCCATTTTGAAACAACGCTGCTTGCCTCGTTGCTCTGGGTTTGCTCTTGCTTTCCTGTTAAGGGGAAGCTCCACAGACCTTGCTGGTCTGTACAAGAAGCCGATCTTCACTTCCTGCGTGGGTTGCCTTTGCCAAGGCTTGTTGACTCCAATCCGGAAGCCGACACTGCCAACAGCGAGAGCCTTCGTGGGACAGTCCGTATCCAGCGCCTGGTCGCCATCGACGCCTCCTGGTCTACGTGACTGCAGAGACAAGCTTCACTTCTTCACCTGTTTGCAGCTCGACATCGCCTGGTTCCTTCCTGGTCACTGGCTAGTGACCCTGACTCTGTCCCCTCTGCTTTCAGGTTCTTCACTTCTTCAATCCACCCTTGGATCCATCCGGACATCTTCCTCCTGGTCGCCTGCAGCATCTTCTTGCAGCTCTCCATAGGAATGGACGACGAAACCCGACACGACTTCACACCTATGCACCCGGCTTCCCTAGGTGAGGTAACTCGAGTACTCCGGTGCTCCCTTGGGTAATAACTATTCAAGTGTCCTGTTTTAACTGGGTTTCCCCGCAAGTCCACCCGGACTGTCCGAAATCAACTAGTTTCTAACTTTTACGTTCCCATTGAAAGTCTATGAGAACTCGCGTGCCTATTCACCTATTCTGAAGTGGTTCTTATATCACTTACTTAGTATATGGTCCGTGAGGCCCCTAGGGCAGAATTGTATTTGTGCAACTTATAGTATGCTCATTGAGTAACTTGTGCTGTATCTCGAACTCTGACCTCATAAAGAGTGCAGAGGGGTTTTGTTAGTAATAAATATATATATATATTTTATATATATCTTGTGTGGTGTCCTTTCATTTGGTATTCAAGGGGTTATTATTGGTAAAACAATTGGCTTCACATGCTCTCTGAAGTATTAGCCTAAGACTGCTTTGTCCATGCTACCACTAGGATAGCTGGTCTATAAGGTTGACTTTACAACCATCACCATAAGGGTTGCTTGGACTGATACAGGGTGCCCACTAGAATAGTGGACATCACATATCAGGCCAACTTCTCACAATGATCACAGCTATTTGGCAGGCAAGCACTTTTTTTGTGGAAGCACACAACTTCTGCCCACTCAAACCTTGTACTCATGGCTCCAATAATATGTGTGGAGCCAAAGCCCCTCGCATGGTGATGTTCACAAAATTGAATGGCGACAGATTCGCTGTCAAGTCAGACCATAAAAATAGGTTGTGGAGAAAACACATTGTCTGAGCATTGAGGGAATGATTGTGAGTAAATGTCTTGAATAAGACAGGACTACAAAAATACTTAAAGTTAAAAGAAATGTCAGAAGAAGCCTAAATGGAAGCATAGAGCTTCGTAACTCAGTGAAAATTGGGGGAGAGGGATTAATTAAAGCCATTTTGCATGAAACCCTTATCACGACAAGTCATTGGTTGGAGTCATTACCCGAAAAATACCAATTCACAACCTGCACGACTTGTTTAATGGCGGTGTCCCTTGGAGGACTGATTTAAAATGTCAATTAGAAAGTTCACTCTGAAAAGAGAGAACAGTGCTTTCTGAATTAATGCACAAGTATTCAGTGGCGGATCCTCCATGGGGGCGTTTGGGCGCCGCCCCACTACTTTCTCGCCGTGCGAGAAGGCAGAAACAAATAGTAGAGAACTACCATTTGTTTCTGCCTTCTCGCATGGCGAGAAAGCAGAAGTTCCTGCTTGAGGGAGTGGGAGGGGTTACTCGAGGGCAGGGGGGAGTGGCTTTCCCCACTGTTGGTAATACAGTCTGTTTGGGCAGCTTGAGAGGCTGTCCAAACAGACAGTATTAACTGTATTAATAACAGTGGGCAAGCCGCTCCCCCCTGCCCTCGAGTAACCCCTCCCACTCTCCCTGTTCTCTGTATGCTGCAGCATACAGAGAAATGACGTGGTGTTGGGGCAGCCGGCTGAACCAATCACAGCGCTGTGCTGTGGTGGAGGGGAAGGAGGCTGCCTGGCTTCCTGAGTGACGACGAATTCAACAACAGGACGTCTGGAGTCGGAGCTAACTTGAAGGCGGAAAGCAGAAGGTAAGATAAGTTAAGTTTATTGACTTTGCAGGTGACTGACATCTTTTATTCTTACGTTACCCGGCTTGTACAGTTGAGTGGGAGCAGTTGCACGTCTGTGCTATGAAGGGGGTGGTGGCAGGTGTACTCTAGGCTTGTGCGCCGATATGCACAATTAGGTGGTGCGGTCGGCCCTTGCTGCAGACTGGCAGCAGTTGCACTTTTTGGGCCTGTAATTCACACGGGAGTTGGGCTGTGAGAGGTGTCTCATGTACTGCGTGAGGCTGAGGCCCAGGGGCGGCTCTTGTCATTCAGGGCAGCACAGGGCCCCGAAGACCAGCTCTGCTGAGAGAGTCGAGCACTGAATACTGGCAAACCCACCCACCAGTGGAGTTCTTCTGTGTCGCACCTCAGGGCTGAGAGCGGAGAGATGGTAAGCTTTCAAACGGCACGAATGATCCACAGCCATTAAAACAAAGTGTCACTCCTGCCTTCCTTTCCAAAGGGGCTACTTCCAAGCCAGGAAGTTCATTGCTCTATTTTATAATGCGTGCAGGTCTTAGGCCCTGGAGTGCTGGGCAAAGGAAATAATAATAGAACTTGCCGCGTTTATCTGCTGGCACAGCAGTGCCAGATATCCACGGACGCGGAGACAGCGGAAGTTAGGGTCGCATTTGCAATATAATATAGAGCGTGTTTTTTGCCAGTCTTGGAAATCTGTCATTTTTTGACTGAACTCTTGGAGCCCTGGTTAACTGGGCTCCAACATTTAGATGTAGGGGAAAGACGGGCAGGAAAGCGCCTTATAAATTTGCGTGCTGAATTTATCCTAGTACATGAACTTCTACATTTACAGAAAGAACAGATGATGCCTGTGAGTCTAAAAGGGTAGAAGATGGGTATTAGGCTAACACTAGAACTGCCACGGAGTACGGGAGTACTTTAATGTAGTGCTGAGCTCTGCAGTCTGCACTCAACTCAAGAAGGGAGGACGTTTCATCAGCTGCTCACCTTTGCACAGAAAGAAAGATGTGAGCCTTAAGGCAGTTCAGGTAGACTGGCTTCCCTCCCCTCAACTGGGTAGTAAAGGACAGCCATAACTGGGAAATAATGCCCCCCCCCCACCCTTTTCGACCGTGGGCCCTGATCCTATTGTATGTGCTACATTATTGCTTGCCAATGCACTGCTCCCACCCTAATCCCATGGGTGGATTACACGGTTTGGTGCTGTAGTGAATTCCATGTGACATTCCTTCTTATTTTATGGTTTATTATTAATTCATGTCATTCAGTTCTCTTTTCAAGTATTTCTATTTTATTTTATGAGTTCTCATACTATAGCAATATTGTTACATTCTGGACACCATGTTTGTTCATTAAGTTTGCTCACTTCGCTTGCTACATAAGTCATGCCCAAATTATACGCCCTACCACTTTCAATTGTCACCAGCCGCCACTGCAAGTATTATTTACCCTACGTTATAAAATGCAGGATCCACCCGGACCCCTGAACTGGAACTGAAAGGAAAAAGTGTGATCTACGAAAGAGACCAATGGATTGATCTTTTCCACAGGCCAGCGTCAGAACAAGAGAAATCTGGTTATGCGTTACTTTCTTCTGTGACGTCCTGGAAGAAGACCCACATAGACACTTGTCAAAATATAGAAATCAAGTTAACAAGCTTGTGGTGAACCATGGCAACTTGCAGAGACGCACTTCAGCTCACATCAACTAGCTTGACTCATGGCGACCTGCAAATCCAATCCTATTGTGCAACTTTGGACAATCAGAGTGATGCAACATGGGATAATGCAACACAGGGGCCTGAAAGGATAAAAAGCTCCCCTATGGATTGTACCCAGTAACGTTTGTCATTTTCTCGGCCCTTTTTTTGTTTAAATCAATGGGATCACACAACGGACCCAGACATTTTTAGAGGTGTTCTATTTATTCCCGTCACCTTGATTTAACAGTAACTTCTGCACATCATGCAAAATATTTCGAACCATTCCACCAAAGTACAATGCGAAAATGGTGCACAGTTTGATGCAGTTTTGGCAGAAGGCTATGGAGCACAAGTCAGGCTGGGACTCTCGCCAAAAAATTAATATGCTTTTCCAGAAACAAAACGTCCTTCTGTGCTAGACCATTCAATGAACTTTGAAAATGCAGGCGCAGCAAATGCTTCAAAAACAACTTCAATGAAATGTAATTACAAACTTTTTGTAAAAGAACTGCATGCTAATTTCTTTTTTGCTGCACAATTTTTCAACATAATTGATGTGCAATTCATTTAAAACATAAAACAATGGAGAGTGGATAGCTTGTTGAATGTTTGCGGTACTTGCAAAAACACATTAAATTGCCCTACTGTGAGAGGCTGCAGATTCCAAAATGTAACGGGAATACTCTTCTAACGTGAACTACCGCCGACTTTGGAGCAGGGACTCAAATGAAGTATCCACGATCCTACTAATTTCACAAACAGCGAGGCATTTCAATTAGCTGGGTGAAGTAAAGTTCTGAAGCGCTTGGGAACCAGCGTCAGAT
The DNA here is from genome assembly GCF_964263255.1 of Lissotriton vulgaris. Lineage (NCBI taxonomy): Eukaryota > Metazoa > Chordata > Amphibia > Caudata > Salamandridae > Lissotriton > Lissotriton vulgaris. The sequence goes on from NC_141687.1 coordinate 818,837,541, forward strand.
CGAGCACTACAGGATAATTCTCCAATAATTCAAAGCGGCTACATCTCTCAACAGGAGCGGTTTGAGCCTCAATCTGCGCCTCTTCAGCACCATATTCTTAAGAACATCTCAAGCAGCCAGTGAACCTCATTTTTTTCAAACTGCTCTTGACAGAGAAAATAAAGAGGCATATTCAAATTCTTATGGCTAATTTTCACGAGAGATCTGAAATGGGATTGGCAAAGTGAAACCCATCGTGTAGCAGAACAGGATATGATGAATTTTTCACTCCCACTGCTTCAATAAGCAGATGGCCCTGTTATTGTTCACAATGTGCCTTCCTGTAATCCATGAATTGGTGGCGTGCAAGTCATTGGCGCTTACATGGCTCTCCCTTATTAGGCCCGTACTGACCCATTTATATTTACATTTACAATTACGCTGGTCTCTCTGCCTTTCCCCTATTAACCCTTCACTGAAATCCCTTCCTTATTGCTTTTTAGGTCTCGTGGCGTTAACCGCGCGAAAGCGCGGTCTCGCCAGAGACCTATTGTGAACGACTCAGCTTTCTAGGAGACCAGACCTGGCCGCGCGCATCTCCAAGAACCGGATCGGAGCAGGCCATGCGAACTCGCTCGCTGTGGCCATCTCCTGGGAAGCGCAAACATACACGCATTCGCAGACACACACACGAGCGCCCATACACGCACGCACACATACAGAGACTTCCCCCCCCGTCCGCACACACACACACGCACGCGCACACACACAAGCGCACCGAAACACCCCGACCCCCCAACCCACCCGCCGTCGCCTAGAAATGTGAGCACCAACCAAAAAGGTCTCCCATGCTCTAGCCATCTTTGCCCCGATGGCTCTCTCGCTCTGGGCCCCCACCGCTCCTCGCCTGCCTCACCAGTTCTCCAAATTGTGTTCTACTCTCTGTAGCAGAGAGAGGTCAAAATGACATCGCCGGCCGATCGATGTCTAGCGCGGCTCACAGGCCGCGAGCGGCTCATCGGTGCCCAACAGCTCCTGCATACAATTGTCGCGGTGGACAATGCTTCCGCGCTCAGCTGCGGCCCCGGCAGCAACCAGGAAAACCACGGAGGCACGGACCTGGGGCACTCTCTTCGCTAAGCAGAGTTAGCGGTCATCGTCAGGTCAGGGCTGGGGTCCGGGCACCCGCACAACTCCGGGTCCATGCCACACTCTGGCACCAGCTCACTACGGCAGTCGCAGGTTGGGCCGCGCGCAATACTCCGATGTTGGGGGGCTGGGGCTCCGCGGTCCACTGCAGCTCCGGAGGTCGCAGATTGCAGCCCAGGGTATGTAGTGACCAGGACGACAGGTAGGATATCGCGGATTTAGGATTTACAGCAGGATTGTGTAGGATTACTACGGGGCTACGTGAGCCGGGCTAAGACACGCCCCCCATGCTGGTTGTCATTGCATGTGCACGTCTTGTTTTTCAAGCGATCGCGAAAGTGAAAGCGATCGCTTTGTCTGCCGTGCCTCCCAGGCTCGCTGCGATAGGGAGCTGTGAATAATAACTGCTGGCAGCCCCGCGCTGAGGTGTATCATCAGAGCTGTGTGAAAAATAACTGCGTCAGCCCCGTGCGTGAGGTGCATCATCAGAGCTGTGTGAATAATAACTGCGTCAGCCCCGTGCTGAGGTGCATCATCAGAGCTGTGTGAATAATAACTGCGTCAGCCCCGTGCTGAGGTGCATCATCAGAGCTGTGTGAATAATAACAGCTGTGAGCCTGTGCCTGAGGTGCATCATAAGAGCTGTGTGAATAATAACTGCTGTGAGCCCGTTCCTGAGGTGCATAATCAGAGCTGTGTGAATAATAACTGGGTCAGCCCCGTGCGTGAGGTGCATCATCAGAGTTGTGTGAATAATAACAGCTGTGAGCCAGTGCCTGAGGTGCATCATCAGAGCTGTGTGAATAATAACTGCGTCAGCCCCGTGCGTGAGGTGCATCATCAGAGCTGTGTGAATAATAACAGCTGTGAACAACAGCATACTCTTGCACACACTCTCACTGCTCACCAATTCAAAGTTTGCTAAAAATGTTATGCAACACATTGTCATACACAATGCCAATAACTCAAACTTTAATGCTGCGAGACCTATTGCATTGTAAATGCTTGTTTTCCCTCCATTCCATCCTACACGTGCGAATAATATTGCTCAACCTCATTATGCCTTAACCTTAAGGGGCTCTCAACTGCAGACTACCTAATGCCACCTCTTATTTCCTTTGCACCTTTAAAATCTTCTGCATATTGTTAGATTCCTCAAGTATCCACTTTCAAGAATTTGTGTCGCTGACCTCATTGCTCATCAACTTGCTAGTCATACAAACCTGATCCAGTTGTTGTTTGTCAACCAATCTCAGGTCCCTTCTCATAATGAACATGCAACAGCTTATCACAAGCCCTCAAAAAGGGCACAAAATGTCATACTTTTCACAGATTCAGCAACTGACCAATCAGATTGCAAAGATGTTCACTACTTTATTGATACCACTTTTCTTGGCCCCTCAACCTATGTGCTACATACTGTCACACACCCCTCAGCATCTGAAAAGTAGTAACCCCCAGTTATTGACCCCAGTCCTCAAACTCATTGTTGGCTACTTACCCAGAAAAATGTCACCAATTCTATAATGTTCAAGGTCACCACTAAAAACGCCCTAAATCTGCTCACCATAAATAGCTGTTAAAGTTGTACAATCAAAGTGTGATCTCTGAATACTGGAATGCATAGGCCACACAGCTTTCTGTCCTATGAGCCAACGTATCTCACAGATCAGTAGCTTGTCCACAAAAGTTCATTTACTCAGCTGAGAACATTATTCATTAAAGCTCAATGATCCAGCGATCTCTTCAGTTTTCTCCTTCTTCTCCACTGCTACCAAAATCCCATGCCCGCTCTGTTAGTAAAAACATTGCATAATCCTTTTGAAACAAGGCTGTCTTTTTCCCACTGCTGCACTTCTCAATTTTATTGGCTCTTTTACTTGGGTAACATTCTTCCACCATAGTCCAATTATACACTCCATGTGTTCTCCACTACAGTGTAGGCATTCTTCAAGACCAGTAACGCACAAGTTACTTAACTTCAGTAACGATATCTGTAAGAGACATTAGTTAGTGATAGATTCCTTACCTTAGAATTACCCCCAAGCGTCAGACTGGATCCAGAAAGTTTTCATCAGCAGTACCCCTGCGCGTCAGAAGGCGGCATTGTGCGGCTCCGCGTCCGTCGTAGGCGTCGTGATGGCAGGGATGACATCGTAGCAGCTACTTAGACACTGCCCTTGTAAATGTAAATGTAAATGTACAGGAATTTATATAGCGCAAATCACCAAGCGGTTTCTAAGCGCTTGCTTAGGGAACCCGTCCTGGTATTCCCCTGTGAGATAACCCCGGCAGGGTATTCGCAAGGTGAAAGCCAGGCATCCCGCCGCGAGGGGCCGTTGTGGAGATTAAGCAAGCTATTGCCCAGAGTCGCAGAGTGTGAACCAGTGAATCGAGTAGGCACCGGAGCGAGAATTGTCGGGGTCCATGGACATTATAGGACTCAAGACCCCGCCGAGCCGGGAATTGAACCCTGGTCCCGGGCTGACCTCTGCTTCCAGGTCTGCCTCCTCTAAACAGTGAGCCACACTTCTCCACAGCCCTTGCGCGCTGACGTCAGTTCTGTACACAACTTTCAGCCCCAGGAACGCAGAGCCATGCAAGATACTGACCACTGGTGCATTGAAACTAGGGTCCTGAAAGGGATGACCGTAACCCTAGAAATCAGTTCGCATAGCGGGGAGGACGGGTGAGGCGGTAAGGAATCTATCACTAACTAATGTCTCTTACAGATATATCATTACCGAAGGTAAGTAACTTGTGCATCTGAAAGTGCACGTTAGTGATAGTTTCCCCAGCAATACCCACCCCGGTGGTGGGTTTGTGAACCAAGATCACACCAGAAAGTCACGTAGAACTGAACGGCCAAAGAAGCCGTCTCTCCGGACTTGGCTGTCAAGGCAATAGCTCTTAGTAAAAGTGTGCAGCGAGGCCCACATGGCTGCCTGACAGATGTCTTGCAGGGAGACACCACATCCCAATGCAGTAGTAGCTGCTGTCGCCCTGGTGGAATGGGCATGTAGCCCCACCGGAGGCTCCTTTTTAGCCAGAGAATAACAGGCTTTTATACACAAGACAACCCAGCGGGAGATAGTCCTTTTGTGTACAGCCCGGCCTTTCTTGGCAATTAAGTAGCCAACAGAGAGCTGGTCATCCACCCGGAACTGTTGTGTGCCATTCAGGTAAAATGAGAGCGCACGTTTTGGGTCCAAACGGTGGAGCCTCTCTTCCTCTCTGGAAGGGTGCGGAGGCGGAAGGAAAGATTGAGCAAGGTGATAGTTTGCTCGATGTGGAAGGCAGTAACAACATTTGGCAAGAAGGAAGGACGAGGGCGGAGCACAACCTTGTCTGGATTAACAGACAGAAAAGGAGGTTTACAGGAAAGAGCCTGGAGCTCACGCACGCGCCTAGCAGAGGTGATGGCAACCAGGAAAGCAGTCTTTAAAGCCAGTAAACGAGGAGGACAATTGGGAAGCAGCTCAAAATGTGCACATCAAATAAGTGAGAACCAGATTCAAGTCCCACTGCGGCATCACAAACGGAATAGGAGGGAAAAGGAGATTAATGCAGTTAAGAAATCTATTTACGACAGGGAACTTGAAAAGAGAGGGCTGATCAGGGAGCCTGAGAAAGACCGAAATTGCTGAAAGGTAGCCCTTAATAGTACCAAGAGCTGAGCCCTGCCCGGTCAAAGAAAAAAGGAACAAAAGGACTTCTGAAAGAGGGGCAGAAAGGGGATCTACAGCCTTTGCTGTGCACCATGCCACAAATTTGTTCCACCTGCAGGTGTTTACCGATTTAGTGGGGGGACGCCTGACTGCCAGAATGATATCACAGACTTCAGGAGGCCAGTCAAATGGAATCAACTGCCTCCGCTCAATCTCCACACAAGGAGGTGGAGGCTGGACAGGTTCCGGTGGAGGACCGTGCACTGCTGCTGCGATAGAAGATCCTACTGAAGAGGCAGTTGGATCGGGAGATCTAAGGTCATACTGAGTACCTCGGGATACCAAAGTCTTCGAGCCCCGTCTGGGGCCACAAGAATTACTTGGGCCCAGTCGCACCCGATCTTCTTCAGCACTCTGGGTAGAAGTGGTATAGGCTGAAAGGTGTACAATAGACCGTAACTCCACTTGTGACGAAAAGCGCCGCCGAGCAAGTGCCGCTTTGGAAATTCTAACACGCAGAACTGCCGACATTGCACGATCTCTTCGGTGGCGTATAGATCTAACCAAGGCTCTCCCCACTGTTGAAAGAGACCTTGCGCCACATACGAGTGAAGACTCCATTCGTGATCCATCATGCACCTGCTGCAGAGTTAGTCCGCTCTGGCGTTCAAAGAACCTGCAAAATGTTAAACCACCAAAGAAATGCCTTGACGTGCCAGCCATGTCCAGAGACACAGAGCCTCCTGACATAGGGTCCACGACCCCACCCCGCCTTGCTTGTTGCAGTGATGGTGATGTCTATGAACACCTGCACTACTCTCCCCTTGACAGAGGGAAGGAATGGCTTCAGTGCAAGTAGGATCGCCCGAGCTCCAGAAGATTGATATGGAGCCTGGACTCAACCGGTGACCAGAGGCCTCTGATCTCCACCTCTCCCAAGTGGCCGCCCCATCCCAGGAGGGACACGTCCATCACCACTGTGTGCTCCGATTGGGGAAGGGAGAGTGATCTGCCGCTGACCCAATGCCGGTTCGTGAGCCACCACTGCAACTGTTGTGCAGTGCCCTTCGAGGTCTGGACGTACTCGGACAGGTCCCCTTGATGCTGTGCTCACAGGAACTTCAGGTCCCACTGCAGAGCTCACATATGCTATCTAGCATGATTGGTCAGCAGGATGCAGGAGGCCACGAGGCCCAGCAGCCTCAAGGTCATCTTGGCCAAAACCCAGGACAAGGGCAGAAAGATCAGAATCAAAGCCCAAATGTCCCAGACTCGCTGTTTGGGAGGATAAACCCAAAACTGTGCTGTGTCCAGAACCGCTCCGATGAAGAGGAGCTTCTGAGAGGGAATTAGGTGCGACTTCGGCACATTGATGGAGAATCCCTGCAAATGCAGGAGGTCGGCCGTAGTCTGAAGGTGGGAGACGAATGCCAGGGGCGAGCCCGCCTTCAACAACCAGTCGTCGAGATAGGGGAAGACTGAAACCTGTGATCTGCGCAGATGAGCTGCGACCACTGCCATCACTTTCGTGAACATCCGAGGGGCGCTGGTAAGGCCAAAAGGGAGCAGGGTGAGCTGAAAGTGCTCGTGGCCTACGGTGAACCGCAGGTAACGCCTGTGTGCCAGCAGGACGGGGATATGAAAATAAGCGACCTGCAAGTACAATGCTACCATCCAAGTCTTGCGGGTCTAAGGCAGACAAGACCTGAGCAAGTATGAGCATCTTGAACTTCTCCTTCCGAAGGTCTAAGATGGGACGCAGGCCCTTGTCCTTCTTTGGAACCACGAAGTAGTGGGAGTAACAACCACAACCTACTTCTGGCATCGGAACGCGCTCGATGGTCCCCTTGACCAAGAGGGCTGCAACTTCCTGCTGGAGAAGTGCCAAGTGATCTCCCAACATGCGTTGGTACTGAGGTGGCATGGCTGGAGGGGTGGTCTCGAAGGGGAGGGAGTAGCCCCTTCGAACAATCTGTAAAACCCACCTGTCCGAAGTGATGGTGTGCCATTGGGGGAGGTGATGGCGAATCCTGCCTCCCACTGGCGTGTGGTGGGCCTGAAACACCGAACTAGGAAGGTTTGGAGGCAGTGGTGGCAGGGGAGGCAGTGGACTGACCCGCCCGCTGGCCCCGTGACATACCTCAGCGGGTCCCACCTCCGCGGCTGCGCTGAGACTGTTGCTGCGCAGGCCTGTGGCTTTGAAACAAACGTGTCTGGGCGCCCCTTCCTTGGCCACGAAAGGAGCAAAAAGCAGACCCCGAAGGAGTGCGCGTCATGGAAAGGCCTAAGGACTTTGCCCTAGCCCGCGAGTCCTTAAAGCGCTCCAACGCACTATCTGCCTTGTCGCCAAAAAGGCAAGTGCCATCAATGAGCATGTCAATTAGAGTGTTCTGGACACCCCCTGAAAAGCCAGTGGTCCTCAGCCTGTCGTAGAAATCGCTCGGCCCAGCGATTCGGCGAACTTGACTGCATCTCTCCCCTCAGCAATAGCTTAGTACAGCACCATCCCGGCCTCCTCCGGAAACTGAGGCAGCACCTGCGACACCGTGTCCCACACAGTGTGAGAATAATGGCCCAAGAGGCATGCTTGTTTAGACCACAACCCTGAACTGGTGAAAGAGAACATCTTCTTCCCAAACTGCTCCAGTTTCTTGGATTCCCTGTCCGGAGGTGGGGAAGGGAATGCGTTTGGGGACGCGGAGGCTTGGACAACCAAGCTCTCAGGGGTAGGGTGTTGGGAGAGGACAATTCGGTCGCCCGGGGCTGGGCGATGGTGTCAGGCCACGTTCCTATCCACAGGAGCCCCTGTGTTGAGCCTGGAACAGGTGCCCAAAAGGACGTCTGAAAGTGCATCATTAAAGGGTAGCAGCGGCTCCGCAGAGGAAGCCGCCGGCCTAAGTACTTCTGTCAGGAGGTTAGTCCTGACGGCCACTGTAGGAGCTCGAGGTGGAGAGCCTCTGCTGCCTTACGCAACACTACTGAACAAGTACCACTCTCCTCTGTAGCCACGGTAGAAGGAGACAGTGTGCCAGGCTCTGGTGAGAAATCCAGATCACCGGCGTCCCCTAAATCCCCTGTCCAGTCCGGGTCTTCAGACCCCCTCCCAGTCCGTCCCGTCCTCCATAACCCGCTGGGCAGGTGAGGAGGATGGAGATAGGGATAATAATTCCCCATCGGCGTCGGAATCAGTGTCGATCGACACCAGTCTGGAGAGTCTCCACGTCGGGTTAGAAGCCGGGGATGACATCGGCCGGAGCCGTTGGGGCCAGAGCCGCCGACAAAGAAGGGTGAGGACCCCCAGTCGAACCCGTGGGGCCCAAAGGTATGCCGGCGGGGACCGACGGCCCAAAGAGGTGGGCCTCTGGCCCAGAGTCGCCAGATTCGCTGACTGACCCGGGAAGGGCGGGTAGGCCAACGGCGACTGCGTAGGTTCCGCTGGAGCCGTGGGGGAGGCACCACCCTGAGCTGTGTCGCGGGACAGGCTGGGGGAAAGCGAAGAGTGACATTGCTTCTTCGACTTCTTATGTTCCGTCTTACCTGACCCCGAGTGCGAAGACTTCGTCGAACGATGGAGGTGGCTCCGAGACTGGTCCCTCGACCGCCCATGGGACTGGGACCTTGAACAGCACAGAGCCAACTCCCTGGCCTCAAGCAACTTTCGTAACCTCTTCTGAAAAGTTTTCAGAGCTATGGTCCGGCAGTCAGGGCACGACACGGGGTCGTGGTCGCGACCCAGTCAGTAGAGACACTTGCGGTGTGGTTCTGTCACGACATCATAAACCTTGCAAGACTTGAAACCGGGCATCCCTAAACACCAAGCATCCGTATAAACCAGGAGTCAAAGACTCAAAAGACAGAGACAAAAGTCCCCAAAAACTCAGTCAAAAGTTGATTGCGGGTACCGCTCTCTCTGGATCTGCGCCTGCTGGTGTGAAAAAATAAAGAACTGACGTCAGAGCATGAGGGCGACGTCGAAGTAGCTGCCGCGGCGTCATCCCGGAGTTCACGACTCCTACGACGTACGTGGAGAGGCACAGCGCCACCTTCCGACGCGCAGGGGTACTGCTGACGGATCCAGTCTGACGCCTGAGGGTAATTCTAAGGTAAGAAATCTATCAATAACGTGTCTCTTTCAGATCTGCCAGATAACAATGAAGGTTCTATCCTACTAAGACCACCACATCAGTCTTCACTGACCTGCTGAACAACTTTTAAACAAATTGGTTTTTGAAGACGACATTGAGCAACTGATGCTGCACTAGGTTTTCACAGCCTTCAATAATATCAAATGTCAAACTTTCCTCACACATCTCCAGGCTTCCTATGTATCCCAGTCCTGTTCTGGGTCCCTCCTTACTCTAAGATGCAATACAGTAAATAGGTCTACCATTCACTCTTATATAACAGAGTCCTTCTGTGATGCCCCACAATTATGGTGCAGACTGTTGAACTAGTATGACTCAACAGGATTCATAAATGCCAGATGCACCATAATTGGGATGCATGCTAAATGTAAATGTATTGCAACTTATATAGTGCACGTATCACCCGAAGGCATCAAGGCGCTTGCCTTGGGAACCAGTCCTGGCTTTTTCCCTGTGAGATAACCCCTACTGGGCATACCCAAGGTGAAAGCCAGGCATCCCGCAGCGGGTGGGCCGCCGTAGTGGAGATTAAGCAAGCTATTGCCCAGAGTTGCAGTGTGGGACCCCATGATTAGAATAGGCACCGAGGCGAGAATTATCGAGTCCATGGACATTTTGGGCTCAGGACCCTGCCGCGTCGGGAATTGAACTCTGGTCCCGGGCCAGACCTCTGCATCAGGGTCTGCCGCTCTAATCAGTGAGCCACACTTCTCCACTAGCCACACTTCTCCACTACATAAAAATAGATCAATAGTAACAGAAGATCAAAATGCCAGGCCCATCTAGCCTCTTGCTGTCACACCACATAATTTAATAATATATAATTTTTCATTTATCTAACATTATGATAAAACAAACCTTCCCTAGGTTCAGCCGTTGATCGGTTTAGTACCCATTGAGTACAAACCGACAAAAGAGAGCCAAGTAAAGACGTATGCATATGGTAGAATGAGTTGTTCTAGGGTTGTTAATTAACAACTTGCAACAATAGGGAACAGAAACACATGCAGCTAGCCCATAACTAAATATTATTTTCCGATCCCCATTCTAGAAAGAACAGCTAGCACAAAGGGCTCTGAAAATAATGGGGGGAGGAGACAAGCTGAGTCAAGTACAACTCTTTCTGCACTTGACAAACAGGGTAGCAAGGGAAAGCAGTTTTAGGCTTTTCAGAGATATGATGTTGGGGGAAGAGCTCAGAACTCAACAGTCAAACATCAGGCAAAATTAGGTAATGTCTAGCCCAGTGCTTATCTTTATGAAAAACAAAGAACTTTTAATCTCACAGCAGAACTACATACTTCTTAATCCAATTAATACACCACATGGGGTTGTCAGAAGCCTCATTTTCAACATGAGACACTACACTTACCCAGTAGCTGTCTTTCCTCCAGCTATATTTCAGTTGCAGGAATTACTATCCCCACTATACTAAGGCAAAAGCACGGATCAGGTTAAGATGCAGATCACTTAAAAAGTTCTCATGAAATCAGTTCAATGTCTTTAGCACAGTGTTTCCCAAACATTTTCAAACATCGTCCCAATTTTTTAGGACGACTATCTTTCACAACCCATCTAGCTGTAATGGACAGGAGGTGGGTGATTTTTTTAAACTTAACAAAAAGCATTGTGTGGTACCACAGTGTCATTTATAGACAGCACATATTCCATTAATTGAAATGGCCACTAAATTTGCACAGACTTACAGTTTTACTGATAAAACTACATTCCACGCTCATTAACCCCTTCGCCGCGGTGCGGGGTCTACTCTGTCATGAGTCACAGGCGGCGTGTGCTCATGACAGCGTGGTGCTGCCATGACTCCGCCCGCTCATTCAGGCGCCCGCACAGACAGGGAATTAGTGCAGCGTGGGCGGAGCAGCAGAGGCATGACGGCACCACGCCGTCATGAGCACATGGCTACCGTGACTCATGATGGCGTGGTGCCATCATGAGCACGCAAGGGGTAGTAGATTTCAGTAAATATTTATAATTTCTGTGCATCACCAAGTAATGTGTCTTGATTTGTTTGATCCTATTAAAACCACTGTTTCCAACACACTGCAGAATTACAGAAAAATAGTTTCATTTTTGCTTTCATAACTGTAGAACTTGTACAGTTCATTAACGAGTATTTATATTTTGTTGTGTTACAAGAAAAGTCTTTCCTTTAGCACTCCCTCTGCCCCAGGAAGATTGTCACATCATTCACATTTTCAAAGTTTGTTAACACCAATTTCCATGGTAAAGGAATAAGTAAGCAGCAATCTGTCAGAAGACATAGCCTGACATTAAACCTCTGCCTTTGAAGCACAGCAAATGTGACAAGATAAATACAAAATGTAATGGAATCTTTATTTATTACTTGTACTTTCAGTTTGAGAAACTCTGCTTTAGAAGCTTTTGTACTAAAAAGTCTCTAACAGGCATGGCAGATATATATGTCTGTGCATCTCAGTCTCTTTTTCATCATTATATTCAGCTCAGTCCCACAGTTACTTGTTGGTGATCGGCAGCTATACAGTAGTGGCTGGTGCATGTGGTGTTTTCTCCCTCATGGGCTTGATGACTCCTATGTAGATCACTGCAGCAACTACCATGAGCAAGACAATCTTCACAGGACTGGTTCTGGTGCAGGCTTACAGAGCACGACCAGTCTTCTGCAGTGCTGGCTACAGAATGGCAGTTCAACGTACTTCCAGGCCAAGTATTCTTCGTGGTGTCTGGGGCAGTTGCATCCTCAGAGCAAGTTTGGAGCTTCCTACTTTAGCATTGATTAAATTTCCTTCTCACTGTCAGCAACAGCATCTGTCACTCCCCCCACAGCAGACTCACAGGCAACAAACAATATCATGCTCAGATAGAGTCTTATTTTCAGCTCCTAAAGACCTTGCAGTGGCCTGGGGACCCCTTCACAGCAAGGGTTCCTTCTGGGTCGCTCTGTCTGGATGGTCAGCTCTCTCTACATGCTCTATACCCTGGGAACACATTGATCGTCCTCTCCTGGCCAGTCTTTCCCTGCAGAGCCAAGTGCACTCCTTCCTTTTACTCGGTAGGCAGGCATAATTCTAGATTATTCAGGTAGATCCTCAGCTCTTCCTACAGAAACTGTTGACTTCAGGCAATTTCTCCTCATCTCCGGGAGACTGCTAGCATACAGACACCGGCCACAGCTACAAGGAAGCTCTTTGAATACTTTGCAGAGAACTCCAATCCTTGGTCAAGAAGAATTTGAGCTAGAACAAAAGTGGGGTGGTTTGGTTCCCACTTTTATAAAGATTTCCAGGCAGTGGATGTGGTTCTCTTTCAAAAGTAATTTCCAGCACACTCGCCAGACAGAGTCTTTGGGCAAAGTGATGGCTCTCTCAGCAGAGAGCACTGGTGATGGTTCCAAGTAAAAGCACTCACATTGGGAGCACAATGAAGTGTGAGATCTCTGCACCTAGCTGTAATCAGACTTCCTGAAGTAGTAATGAGAGAGAGAGAAAAGAGCAGGCCCTGTCTAATAACTCTTCATCCCTAAACAACAGAAATTGCAGCCTAACTTCTCAACCCTACCAACTACTAAGTAACAGCGCTCAGGAAGAACTGATCAGCAGCTCCTTGCTAACACAATCTACATGGAATTTCTAAGGGCATCTCTGAATCCGCTGTCCACTCTTCAGTGTCCAGGTCTCCACCCTTAACTACAGAAATGCAGACAATTAAAGTCCACTGTCTGGGGAAGTAATCATTGCCCTCTACCTTCTACTGTGCTACAAGTGGCATCCAGATTTGGTGCTGTGGGTCCAGCACTCAAACTTTCTCACTCATGCAATCCTACTACTATGTATCTGTCATATGCTCCACCCCACTGGTCTATTTCAAGTAAATCCATAGTTTTCAACTTTCACAAAGAGATGTCCTGTACCTTGATAGACCACATTTAAGTCTCTTGCAAGGAACAGGTCCCAAGGGTATCAAAGAATTGATCAAGTGAACATTCTGAATAACTGAATAATAAAAGATTGGAAACCATTTAAATCTGACTCCCTGGAGTGCTTCTGAGCTTCATGCTGTTTCATGGAAGACAATTAATGTTACTGAGTTGTCCCTAGTACGTTCATGATTGCATTGTTTTTGTCATATATTGACGGAAAAAGGTATCTGTAGCATGTTTCCAAAAAGTGGCTGCACCAGTATTACACAGCATGAGTGTGGGCAAGAATGGTGTGAACTACTAAATGTAAATTATTTGATGTCACCCATTTTCTCATAGCTTACTTTGACATTATTACCATTACTCAGCCTCCTCAAAAAAAACAATGTACACTCCTCACACAAACAAATTAATAGGATTGCAATGAGGGGGATTTAGTATAGGACAAGTGATTGAGAAGGTTAATTGTGCGAAAAAACTTTCTCTCTCACGTTTTACTACTAGTTTAATAAAAACTTGCCTTAAGACAGCCTTGCTTAATAAATTATTCATGAAGGAACTTGAAGTAAACATTTCTTGTATTTTTTATACAGGTATACCAGAAATAAGTGGTCACATTTCAAGAAGCATAACTTAAAAATAAATAAAAACCAAATGTGATAACTTTAGAAATATAATGTGGACAAGACCTTCCCAACTTCTTCCACTTCCAGTGGCTACATTGTCTTACATCTGACAAAAAAAACCAACCTGGGGGCATGGTCAAGATGGCGACCGGAGCAGACGTGCGTCTGTGAAGCTCCCGAGACTAGACCTGGTTCCCGGCCCAAATCAGCACGAATCCCTTCCCCAATAACGGCCCCTTACAGCCCAGACTCCAGGGGCCACAGCGATCACCCTCATATCACCGGGGGACTGGTGACGGCTGCCTGGCGGCGTCTCTCATTGGAGTGACCATACTCCCGCTAGAGCTGACGGTCGCTGAGCACCGCACCGCCGGAGAAGGAGTGCCCAGGCCCGGAGAGAGAACGGGTCTCAGGGCGGAGTGGCGGCGAGAGCCCGGAGTGGCGGAGACACCGAGAGGCGGCACTCGCATCACGCCAGGCTGAGGTGAGCGTGTGGGAGGCACATCCGGCCCGGGGTGTGGCGGCTCCCGGGAGCGCCAAAATCGAGGCCCTGGCTTCTGGGCCTATTCCTGCGGAAGCGCAGCAGCCGTAGCAACTGATCGGAGGGAACCCCCGGGAGGCGGACGGGGGGCCCTCACAGCGCCTCGTACAGCACAGACGGCCTGAGGGCAGGAGAGGAGGCCGGGCAAGCACAGCAGCTGCACTGGTGGTGGTGGGTCTACGCCGGAGCCAAAGCCTAGTCCCACGGGCCCGGGCTACAGGAGGAGCGACGGGAGTGGCGTGGTGCAGAGACCGGCCTGGGATCCAGCAAGGGATACAATGCCCCCACCCCCAGGACGCGACCAAGACCCGCTGCATACCCCACCCAGAACTGGGGATACGCTGCAGGGGGGCCCGCCTCGCCTGGGCATAGACACACAGAAGCCCGCCACACCAGGAAGTAGACCGCCGCAGTTCCAAGACCAAGGCCCGGCCCCCTAAAAGTACAAGCCTGGGAGACTAAGGGCCGGTGGTAGCAGGAAGGAGCACAGAGGAGCGGCGGCAGCAGTGGGGTACCTGTACCGACCCGAGGGCTCTGGACTGGAGACGGACATCTGGCTCTCAGACACAGCGCCGCGGAGGTGAGACCGCGCCGGGGGGCGGTTGGCCAGGAGGTCGCGGCTACTGGTGAACGCGACCCTCAGGGGGAGGACCACGCAGCCGGAGTGGTCCTGAGGAGTGACAGGGTCAGTGCTCTCCGGGTGCACCTTGCCTAGTGCAGCAGCATTATCTATCTTGAGGGACTGCCGCAGTCCAGCATACCCGGTGGCTGACATTTCGCGCTCAGCCATGTCGGGGTCCCAGCGGCGAGGTGGTCGCACCATACCGGAGATGTTGGCGAAGGGACCCGCCAAGGGAGAGAAGAGCCCATCAGGAGCGACAGCAGCAACTAAGGGCCTCATAGAACACGACAACGGGAATACACCAATCACCAAAGCCTTCATGGAGTCCCTCTTCAATTCGCTGCGTGAGGACTTCCAGACTTTGAAGCAGGATATGGCCGGTGAACATCGGGAACTGCGGCGAGAAGTGGACGGTCTGGGAGAGAGGGAAGCGGCGGTAGAGGGCACTGAGCAGTCGCGCTGTGAGGAGATGGTACACTTGCAGCAGGAGGTGCGCCGACTGCAGGAACAGCAACTGGACTTACAGGCCCACGGGGAGGACCTTGAAAACCGCGCCCGGCGCAATAACATAAGGGTCCGTGGAGTACCGTCCAAATCGGAGGGGGAAGATATCACTGGATACTTACATGCAGAGAAGTTTTGGGGGAAAGTGAGGACTTCAACATTCGCATTGACAGAGCTCACAGGGTGGGCCTTGATCGCCGGGCATCCGCCCCCCCTCCCCCCCACCCCCGGACATTTTGGCATTTCTCCCCAACTTCCCACTGAAGGAACGCATCATGAAGGAAGCACGCCTGAAGCACCCACTCCGTTACCAAGGACAACCAGTGGCCTTGTTTCAAGATCTCTCAGCAATCACCCTACAGAAAAAGAGGACCTTCAAAATTGTCACGACGTTCCTGCAGGATAAGGGGATTCCGTACTCTTGGGGCCATCCCTTTCACCTTGTCTTCAAGTGGAATGGGGTTTTGCAGCAGTTCCGGTCCCTGAAGGACACATGTGCTCTTCTAGGCATAGATCTGGAGGAAGACCATGCAGGCAGTTCCGACCTGATTGGCCCATCACAAGACAGATCATCCCGATCCACCAGAGACGGATGGCAACGTGTAAGACGCAGGCGGTCATCCAGGGGGGCCCGAAAGCCGGACCCCGCCACGGTAGCGCAGGAACAAGCGGCTGCCATCCAAGAGGTATCCAGAGACACTGCAGCTCCGGAGTGAGACTTCTCTTCGAACCAAACACAAGGGGAGGGGATTCCTCTTTTTTATAGCTCTACTTTTGCATCGGGTCTACCAGGGGCTGGTGGTGGGCTACGAAGGTTGCAGGTGCCACGTTTCCCATGACTGACTTCCTCCATGGGTCTGAACTAGGTTGTGACTGGCCCAGCACAATTTGTTCATTGCGGGGTTTCTAGTTGGGGTTCGGGAGGGTTCCGGGTGGGAGTTGGGGAATGGAGACGGAGGGGGACGACGGGGTGCTCAATTCTTGTGTACATATTCTGGGTTGCACCTCAATATAGTCTAAAAGTCGCCCTCCCCTCACCTTGGGCCACTCACCAGGCAAAACAGCCTCACTTCGCTACCTCACACACCAGGATGCCTAACACCTTTAGGATATTGACTTTGAATGTAAGGGGTCTCAACATCCCTGTTAAGAGGCGGGCGATCCGCTCTTATTTGGAGAACACACACGCTGATATCTGCCTCCTCCAGGAGACGCACCTATTGGTCCGGGATTGCCACACACTCCTCTCGCGAGCATTCCCGAGACAGCATTTCTCTTCCGGATCCACCAAAACTGCTGGAGTAGCTCTCCTGGTGGCACGACACTTCAAAGGGGAGGTCCTCCACAAAATTGCGGAGCTGAAGGGCAGGCTCCTAGCGTACCGCGCCGCCCTGGGGGGACTGACTTTCACAATCGGCTCCATATATTGCCCCAATGATGGACAGGAGAAATTCCTACATACGGCCCTCACAGGTATTACGGTGACCTCGGACAGACACATAATACTGGGCGGGGACCTAAACATCGTCTTTGACGCCACACTTGATAGGTCTAACCAACGTTCCTACCATGCTGGAAGCCTTTCTACTTCATGCATCGGCAGGCTGCATGACCTTGACCTTCACGGCCTGTGGAGGCAGCACCACCCCGGAGAAAGGGAGTACTCTTATTACTCTGCGGCTCATAAGTCGTACGCTCGCATTGACCACTTTTAGGTCACGAGTCCAGTGAGCTCTCTCACCACCTCGGTGGATATGGGAGTTATAGCGCTGTCAGATCACGCGCCAGTCACCATGACAGTCACCGCTCCACCACCTATCCCAGTCCCTAGAGTGTGGCGACTTCGCGACACACTTTTACACAGGCAGGACCTGGTAAAACAGGTTCAGGCATCGATCCAGGACTTCCTATGTCACAATGCAAACGCGGATACCACACTGGAAACCCAATGGGCCGCCTTAAAAGCGGTCCTTCGAGGGGAATTCATTGCCATCTCCTCAGCCGAAAACCGCCTGCGACAGGAAAAAAGAGAAGAGCTTAGCCTGAAAGTGCAAGAGCTCGAACATATGCACCAAAGGACGGGGGCCCCGAGAATTTGGAAACAACTTAAGGTAGCAGGTAGTCACCTTGCAGCTCTAGACACGGACCGTGCGGAATATGCGGCATTAAGGCTGAAACATGCCTACTACACAGGAGGAGATAGGTGCGGTCGCTAACTAGCTAATCGACTCAGAGTAGAGTGGCAACAGCAGAAGGTGAAGGAAATAACCTGCACTGACGGATCTATAGTGACCGATGATGCGCACATTGCGGAGACATTTCGAGATTTTTATGCTTAGCTCTGTAAGGGCACACCTCCGAATGCCACTGCAGCGGAACAATATTTAGACACAGTTATACTCCCGTCTCTCGCGCCGGAACAGACAGCTTGGCTGGAAAGGGACAATCGCGTCGAGGAAGTAATTGCAGCTATCGCACGTCTGAAGGCAGGGAAAGCACCTGGACCAGACGGCTATTCCTCTTCATTCTACAAAACCTTCTGCACCACCCTAGCACCGTTGCTCACCGGCCTATTTAATTCGTTCACTACGCCAGGAGCTATCCCACCGGATCTCCTGCGTGCCTCCATATCAGTCATCCCGAAACCGGGAAAAGACAGAGCTAAATGCGGTGCATATCGGCCGATTTCCCTCCTTAATGTAGACCTTAAGCTGTACACTAGCATCCTCGCAACGCGGCTTGCTGCCCATTTGCCGGGCCTGGTGGACCCCGATCAGGCGGGGTTTGTACCTGATCGGCAGACGGTGGACAACACGAAAAGGGTAGTTCACCTAATTAAGAAAGCCTCCCGCATACCTGGGGAACACATGATACTAGCAGTCAACGCTGAGAAAGCTTTCTACCGTGTCCACTGGCCTTATCTGGACATGGTAATGGAAAGAATCGGGATGGGGGAAAAATTTCGGACACTGATTTTCAACTGCTACAGAGCTCCCACTGCAGTGGTGAGAGTTAACGGCTATACATCGACCGTGTTTCCAATTGAGAGGGGTACGAGGCAGGGGTGCCTGTTGTCACTGCTCCTCTTCGCCCTATATATGGAGCCCCATGCACACAGGATTCGGCAGCGTCAAGATGCTATCGGCGTGAAATTCGGTGGCGACCTCCACACCATTAGTCTTTATGCGGACGACGTCCTACTTACTCTGGACCATCCGCGTACGGGGCGACCGGCTTGGATTGCTGAACTGGAGGCATTTGCCGGGGTGTCTGGATTCAAGATGAACACTGAAAAGTCGATAGCACTGGACCTGTCCCTCAGGGCTCCGACACGGACTTACCTACAAGACCTTCTCCCGGTTCAATGGGCCGCTGATACAGTCCCGTATTTGGGAATATAGCTCGCTCTGACTCTCACCAGAATGGCCAATGCCAATTACACTACACTGCGTAACCGCATTCGGGGAGAGTTAGACAGATGGAGACATCTCCCCCTGTCATGGTTGGGCCGTATAGCGGCAGTCAAGATGACCGTATTGCCGCAAAATTTATATCTCTTCCGTGCCCTTCCGCTCTGGCCCCCCGCGGGCTGGATAAAGCAAACCCAATCGGACCTGGCTCAATTTATTTGGCAAGGTCGGACCCCAGACTGAAGAGAACGCTCGCCACCCTGGCCCCAGAGGCGGGAGAATTAGGTATTCCTGATCTGCAGAAATATTTCCAAGCAACACAATTGCGCTATTTGGTGGAGTGGAGTAAGTGGGTGTCTGACAAGCATTGGCTCTTTCAGGACCAAGCAGTGCCGGGGCGCCCACTGCAGGAGATCCCATTTCTGTCACGGGTTCATAGACCGGCTAACCTCTAGGCTTCCTACATAACGAGGGTCCCTCTGGAGGTCTGGGATGCTACTAATGCCCTTCACGGCCTGACCACCCTTCCCCGCTCACACACCTGGCCAGCAGGTTGCCGCTTCCTGTACCATGTGTACGGGCCAGATGGAGTGCTCCCTTTCCAGCTCTTTAAGCAGGAATATAGCTTCACTGAATCGGAACGAATGAGATATATGCAGGTTCGACATTTGGCGCTGCAGCCGCAAGTCCGAGAATCGGCTGATAGGCGGTTCACTTCGTATGAGCGTTGGCTTTTCTCACGCACATCTAACTCTAAACTCATTTCAGACCTCTTTAAATTGATTCAGACGCCACCCACACACATCTAGAGCCCGAGCAGGGTACGATGGGAGAAAGAACTGGGTAGATCCCCAAGCCATAAAGAGTGGGAGAACATCGCATACAGAGCACGTCACTCAGCATAGCACATGGGGCTCACTGAGACGTTTACAAAAGTATCGAAATGGACCCTTCCAGTGACAAACTCTGCTGGAGGGGGTGTGGGCAAATCGGAACCTTGGTACACATCTTGTGGGACTGCCCGCTCATCCAATCGTACTGGACACATATATTAGACAAGGTAGACACACTTTCAGACAGAAATACCCCGATTCCCGGCCTATGTACTGTTAGGCCTTCCTAATGGATTAACCTACCCACTGCGCTCACGTAGGGGCCGCCAAATGGCCATAGCCCTGGGATCAGCACTGCAAAATATCCTCACACATTGGCGCACTACTAACGTCCCTTCCACTACGGGCTGGCTCCACAGGATGAGGCAAGTGTTGGGTATGGAAAAGCTGTCCCTTACTGCTGCAGGAAAGGGAGACCAATTCGAGGAGCTCTGGCAACCTTTCAGAGCTCTGTTGCTAATAGAATTCACGGAGATAACCTGTCCCCGTTATGTCAGACTATTACGCCTTACAGCGCCCGCAGCTAAAGACTCTTGTGGCGCTTGAGTCAGAGGGGGTGCGAGATCGACGTGAACGAGCTGTAGAGGGAATGTGGGGAGCACTGGACGGGGAGGAAAGGGGCAGGGGGGGGGGTCGGGAGAGGTGGGGTGGGCTACTGTTGGGGGGGGGTGGTTCTTCCTTCTGGGCTTTGGTTCTGCAGTTTTCTTGGTTCAATGCCTTTTCTTTCCCGACACGATGGAAATTACCGCTATTGCGCATAATCCTTTGTGTTTCAAGCCCCGGTTGTGGGCCAACATGTGTAAGTGGCATGACTATAATGTGCATTGTATGGCGCTACGTTATCCTTCAATAAAAAGATTTAAACTTTTTAAAAAAACAACCTACAATGGTACCAGAGAATTGTGTCTGAGTTGTATAACAGCTAACTGATTATTGTGGTGACAATTAAATATCAGAAAAAGTTATGATCAAAATGCTCAAACTTACTGTTTGACTGTCAGGAAATTCCATCTTTATCAATTTGTGAGCACACTCTTCAAAATCTAAACTGGAAACAACAACAAAAAGTTTTTATTTACTATTTCTTCAACAATGCTGGAAACACTGCTTGATGTGTTTTAGAATTGTTGCACTGTGGTGTACTGCATACTACATTCTATGTAGTAACTCAGGTTTAAATGCTAATGGCTTGTCTGGATAGTTCACAGCATGGGAATGTATAGAATAGTCTAATTTTTAAACATGAAAGAACATTAGATTAACACACACTTTAATGACCACATATTTTCTATGTTCAGTTTCTCACTGGAAGTAATGCTACTGCATTGCAACCTTACGAGGTACATCAACAAATTACTGTGGGATAGCATACGATGCACTTCCTGCTTTCCCTCTGGTGGGTGGTGATGAAGAGAGTGTCTGAATTAAGCAGACCACTCTTACCCAGTCAAGAGATCAGGGCTTGATCCATCACCGTTATTTAGCTCACTGCATCACCCCAGTTCAGAGCCTGGCTATATGCAAATTAGTCTGACCCAGTGCCTCATGGGAACAGGGCAGACCAAACTACCAAGCCAATTCTTCACCGGAAAGGAGACAAGCTTCCGGGGACCGGTTTCTGGCATTTCAGCCGTCGTCGGCCCGGCTTGCTTGAATCCTGGTGGTGCAGTGAGCAAGGGACTCATGTCTGAGTATACCCTGCCACACTTATGGTGGCCAAAATCGATTCAAATAAGGGGGTGGTGATGAAAAGCAGCAGTTTCTTTAAGGGAAACAGGTTCCTTTAAAGAGTTTCAAGTTTGGGAATGCAATCACAGGGATGGTGGTCGCCATTCCTAGCATACCAACAGCCCTGTGTTTGCAGCCAACGACAAGGGGTTCCAACAGCATAAATAGCAGCCCGATTAATTAATAATCATTAGGTAGGTTCTGCTGCAACACCCAGTGACTGCAGATTTTGCCAAGTCACCCATTAGTATATAGGTTGTGACCACTTTTAGCGGCTTGTCTCTAAGTATATCAGGCCTTTAGTACTTTAAGATAAAGGAATTTTAATGATGCGCTTATCAGCAATGCATACTGCAATGCAGCAAAATAACCTGAAGGTACCCCCACTCAGAAGACTTACTTACAGTCTGATAATGCACACAAATGTATATCTTTTCCATTGGAAATGACAAGATAAAAATGGAGAAAACATGTAAAAACAGAAAAAACACTTTATTCCATAGAATGATGTGAAAGATATCAAGTGAAAATGTAAAATCAAAGTTTTGCTATCAATTTTTCGTACAAAAAGAAATAGAGGTATGAAACCTCACACAAGCTCTGAGATTCTACTCATAGGAACTGGAAAAATAGAATGAGGCAACTGCCAGTAGAGGGCATAGGGAGACAGGACGCTTTTTCCGACCTTTTAATGTAAGCCTGCACTTTTCTTTCATTTGTATTCACTTTCACACCTTTCCTGCACATCAGATGCTGCAACGAAGCCTTGAAAAATCTCATTAGGTGTTCATCTGTTTATTTCCAGGAAAAAGTATCCTGGGACATGCTATTATGGTGGGCTTCTTATCATAAGAACTGATGGACACTGACACTCTGTGTGACATTTCAATGGACAATACATTTACAGAAATTGTTCTGGGCCCAAGCACGCAGCGGGGAATTATTCTAACATATATTGATGAAGACTCCCATGATTCAGTAATACAAAATCTGTATTATGCATGCATATTTATTGTACCAACCTGAAGAAAGCGTCTGCGGTCAAATCATAGAGACAGTCCAAATTCTAAATCTGCACTCTATATTACAAAAACCAGTATGCTGTAATAAAAAGTGTGTACATTTAAAACCGTCTTACCTTGACTGAATAGCAAGATAAATCGTACGACGAAATGCAACCAAGTTAATTTCCGTTTTATCAAAGATGGTCACTTTTTCATCTGAGAAGAAAAGTAATAATGCTATTTCAATCAAACAACAGTTGTTAGATGTGAAAACACATTACTGATTAATAAATAATGTATTTTTTGCATCATTTGCGTTGCACTGTCTAGAAGTCACATATCGGTCTCTAAAAGATGCTTAGTTGGGGAATGTGAAGTCTGTGACACTCACTGGCAGAAAGAAATAGCTTCCTCCCTTCTTTGTGCCCCTGTACCATGCACCATTAAGAAATAAGTCTTGCAGCAAACAAATGATGGACAGAATGCTGACAATGCAAGCATTCTTTCCCAGTAAAAAGATCTGGGTTAAATCCATCGTTCTTTTGCCCACTACGCCACCCCAGTTTAGACCCAGCTATATTCAAATCAGTCTTGACCCTGCGCCCCATGGGAACAGTCCAGACCAAACTGCCAGGCCAGGTCCTTCCTGGACCGGAAACAAGCATCCTGGTTCAAACAGGCTAGTTTGAATCCAGTGGCACAGTAAGCAAGAGACCCACGTCTAGGCATACCCCTCCCACTTAGGGCGAATAGTGTGACAACAACCAATTGATGGGCAGAATGCTGACAATGCAAACATTCTCGCCAAGTCAAAAGATCTGGGTTAAGTCGATTGTTCTTTTGCCCAGAACGCCACCCCAGTTTGGACCCAAACTTATGCAAATCAGTCTTGACCCTGTGCCCCATTGGAACAGTCCAGACTGAACTGCCTCGCCAAGTTCTCCCTGGACCGAAACAAGCATCCTGATTCAGCCAGGCTAGCTTGAATCCAGTGGGACGGTGAGCATGGGACCCACGTCTGGGCATACCCATCCCACTTAGGGTGATAAGTGCTACAGTTTTGAGTGGGGGAGAATGTTTGCATTGTCAGCATTCCGTCCATCATTTGTTTGCTGTAACACTTTTCGCCCTAAGTGGGATGGGTATGCCCAGACGTGGGTCCCTTGCTCACTGTGCCACTGGATTAAAGCTAGCCTAGCTGAAGAAGGGTGACATACCCTGAAACCGATCCCAGGATGCTGGTTTCAGGTCCAGGCCTGGCAGTTCGGTCTAGACTGTTCCGATGGGGCACAGGGTCAGGACTGATTTGCATATGGCTGGGTCCAAACTGGAGTGGCATAGTGGGCAAAAGAACAATGGATTTAACCCAGATCTTTTGACCGGGGGAGAATGTTTGCATTGTCAGCATTCCGTCCATCATTTGTTTGCTGTAACCATTAAGAAATAAGGCAAAAGGGACCCAGCACTGCTAGTGGTAAAGAAAAACTCTAAGCATGCTATTTTACAAAGTCTTTCTTCTGGTGGTGGCTACAGGCCAAGGGCCTTCCCCTTCCCCCTTCAGCTTCCTCGTTGTTGCCCATGCGGTACCTGTACATTAAAGCAGTTGGAAATGAAAAAGGCTGACTGGCATTGTGTTGAAGCAATGGATGGCATGATATGTTGAAAAGACAAGTTAGAGGCTTGTCTTTTCTTTATGCTAATATACAAGACAATATAACATATAATTAGAATTAGCTTATCTGTCGGAGGAGAACCTCAGCAAATGTTTCTATATAAAAAAGCATTTTTTGTTTGGGTATTCAGAACTATAAGGATATTGTATTTTACACAAAAGCGTGCAGTAAAAATTATTTAAGACTTTGCCTATTGTGTTTTTACATACTAGTGAACCACATACCAGTCCAGGGAGGATATTGGTAATATGGTAAATCCAGACAGTGGACTGTGGCAAACTGACAGCATGCCTATTTCGTACATTCCAGAAAAAATAACTACATTAATTTCTAACAAAATTTAGCTTAACAACAAAGTGCTAGTGTAGTGTAGACAGACCTATAAATGAATGATTGTGCACACAAGTACACATAAATAGACAAGTGAAAAGAGAAATACACATAAGGCAAAAAAAAACATTATGACATTAGAATGAGCAAAGTGATGACCTAACACTTGTGTGGACCAGTCCGGGTGCTATCATCATGACTATTGAAAAGTTTTGATCTGGAAAGTGAATTCATGAGAAGAATGTAATCAAGACCATCTTTCGAAAAAATAAAAACTTTCCAAATGAACTAAGTAAGGAAACAATCCTGATACTGCTGTGTAATTTATATGGTATAAAAGACAAGAATACATTGACCTAGGAAAGAGCACTAGCAAATATTGCTGACTCAAATCACTCCTTCCAGGCTGGGAATGAGTAAGTCTGAAAGAAGTGATGACAGCAAACGTTTGAGGTAATTCTATTGGAGACCAGAGAAGTTCTGTACACCTACAGGATGCATAATTCCATAATTTCCTATATCAATCAAGGAAAAATATCATAAATTCCAAAGTGTTGCTCTAGGAGGCCAACAATATCAGTACAAACGTTCACCTTACGGTCTAATCTTGGTTATAAGAATATCTATAAAATGAGAGGGAGCTGGTACACTGTGCAAGGCGTTCTGGAACCTGGAGTCATACAGAAGATAGTTAGTTGTGATTATATCAACCAGGGAGGTAGGGAAATGGGGAAGAGCAGCGACACAGGCTCTGTCAACCCCACAGCAGCCCTCTGTGTAGCAAAAGATTGTGCATGGCCTGGGCACATATTTCAAGCCTTTGCTCTCCACACGTTCTCACGCAATAAATTAGCATAGTAGTCTATCTCCTCCATGCGGACTCCTGGGTCTCTCTAAGAGAAGGTCAGCAGTGGAGAAACCATTAAGGATCGAAGTCTATAACTTGTGGGGCCTGACCGCCCCTACAGATGTCTCTTTCACTGCATGCCTTGACCTCATAACTGGCCAGAGCAGGATGTGGCCCTCTCCAAAGGGCACTTTAGGACCTGGTGTGCCTCCAGCAGACAGTGTATGACAGCTAAAATAAACGGTGCAGGCACAAGTCCCTCAGTAGTCAATAGAGTCTGTAATCAGTTTCCACTCGTGATAGACTACAATGATACCCTGTATTCACTTTGGAAGTGTGTCCCTCACCCACCGGTGTCGCCTAAGCAACAACTCATTTAACTGGTGCTTTTCGAATCCTGTCAGGAGCTGAACCAAGAGCCCTTGCTGATATCCCTGGAACATACCTCTTGCTCTACTTGCAATCTGTTGGCTCATACCACATACACTGTTGGTAGTTGTGAACCCACTGGTACCCACAGCACCCCATATCCTTTCTGGCAGTTCGTCAGAGTATGTTTCTGTGAGAGTTTGCGTGATACAAATGTCATGGTCTTTGGCTTTTACCAAGAAAAGACATTATCTGAATAGCATTTGAATAGCTGCTACATACTGAATGACAGACTGAAGCCTTGAGCCTCAGGATGTGACAATGTCCAGGGGTGGTATTGTGGGGAGCTCTAAATCACTCTACTGGTTCTTTAATGTGCTTAAAATATGCAGGAATATGTGAACAAGTATAATTTAGACCAGTAAGGTTTAGCATTAATTTTGCTTTCGACTTCAGAAACACAGCAATACAACAGCATAATACTGTCATAAATTACAGTACGAAGTTGAATGCTGATAAATAAAAGCTCTACAGTAGTTTAAAAGTAACACTTTATATTAGCTGTGAAACAGCCAATTACATGTTTTGCAAGTTGTAAGACAACCACATGGATTAGGTGTGAAATATGAAGATTTCTCTAACAATTAGTAAACAATGAAAAATAAGCTTGTAAAATACTTACCCTGCTCATTGTTTTCAGTTTCTTCATCCTCACTATCCTCTTCGCTGCTTCCAGCCTCTTCATCACCATCAGAGTCACTGTCCCCTTCGTCAAGTATTTCTTGAGCAAACAAAAAAAGACACGTTGAAACAGGTCTAATCGATTTATGGACTAAAACAATGCTATTCCAGAACTGCTACAAATACAGTCAGAAAAAAGTGGAAGTGAAAATATAAGCCTATCAAATTATAAATCAGGGATATAGAGGCTTCTCTTGCTTGTTATGCAAATGAGAGTCAATTGGCGAAAAATATTTTTAGAATCAACTTGAACTCAGAAACCTACAGCTTTGGGTGGCAGCCCAACATAGACAACAATAAAAAATCTGAGAATAACCTCATCAACTTAACTTTAGATACATGAACTGCTTGTCTCCATTTGTTCTATTGTTTCTTTGGCGTTAAACACGAAGGCAGAACAAGCAACAGCAAGGGCAACAGGATTGGCAAGCAAGTACGATGGTTACGTTTTAGAAAAACGTTACTGCAAGCCTATGCCAGAAAGAGTAAAAGAAATAATGCCACCACCTACACGTGGATGCCATATGCTAGTAACACAAAATGTAATTTAAAATAACATTTACTGATGAGACTGCTGTACTAGTTCGGTTTAGTTAAAGAATCTTTCAGTTCTGCAATACATTTTATTATTATTGTTTATGAAGAAGAGAAGATTAAATCAAGACCTAACCAAGCAGTCATATTTGCATGCAGTTACAATGTTATAATGTCAATACACAGTTACAACTGTAGAAAGGAACCACCATTTAAATTCGAACTTTATGTGCAGGCATAATAAATAACCACTATGTATAGGAATAAAGAATATAAAGCCATCATTGTCAAATAAGAGAAAGAATGTATTTCAGGGATATGTGAACAATGTGCAAAGGCTTTGTAAGCCACTCAAATGGAAAAAAAGCCAATGAGTAAAGTGGGTTGATCCACTGCCCAATGCTGTATGCTGTCGTGGGCAGAAGCAAAATATGAATGATAGTTTTACAAACAAATGGATGAAGCCCACTCACCCAAAAAAACCTCTATGTATGTATATCATGTATTAATTGTTTGGAAAAAATAGTATTGTGAAACTGAAAAAGAGGTCTCAAAGGCAACACATAATTAAGTCCTACGAGGACCTACAATATTTGTTTGTCAAAATGCAAATCTTTTAATTTGTGTTAAATACTGTTCTATTGTGTCCAGTAAAAGTGACATATAGACACTGTGGCTCAAAATATAAATTCTGAGTTCCAAATAACAGCTATTTAAAAATTACAAAATATGCACATTATGATTAATTTTTGATTAAAATATTTCTGCTCAATAAACGACACCGTTGCGTATTGCTATATGTTTATTAATTAATCATTTTATAAATATGAAATTGTGTTTTTGAACAAAACAACGATATATTGAGGGTATGCTCTTACCTTTTTTGATACTTTTGTATTTTTCTTCATTTTCCAGAAACTGTGGATCCATTTTGAACACATCTTAAGTTAGGAAAAAAGAAGGACATATTAAAAAAGTAGACATCAACTTAAATACACAAATGTTTTATTAAATTAAATAAGAGTCACTGCATTCAAAAGAAGTGGCATATTTATCAGATATTGTGGATACATCAATGGTTTGCAGCGAATGTCATTCTGCAACTCATTACTCAAAGCTATTTTGACACTCTGCTCCAGGACACTAAATATGCACCACAATATTAACCATAACAAGACGTTTTGGAATATTGACAATTTAACTGGCACTGTATTTTATTTTTAACATGCATTTAATACAGAAGACAATCTACTGGTAGGAAAAGGACAGTACATTTCAACAGTATAAGAACAGGCAGTAAGAAGCACATTGACTTACTAAGAACATCCTCCGGATTATATTCGTCCTCTAATGGAAGCATGTGAGTAAATTGATCCTCTTCTTCCACAAGATCCAATCCTTCTGGAATAACGGGGTGATCCTTGAAGCCATCTTTGCGCACAGCAAACATAACTTCAATCATGTATTGTACACGCTTGTCGATTTCTGATTCATGAAGAATGTTGCGCAGGCGTTCAAATATAGCTTTAAAAAATAGAAGCAGTAAATGTTGAGTAACAAAAGTAATTAAACTGCAGATGTTCAATTAACATATTTGTCGAATGCGGTCTAAACATGAGCATGTAATTAAACATTCCATTACCTTACCATTAATGCCTCTTGGTGACACTTGAGTTAATTTAAGTCCACTTTCCTTCACAAATCCAATTGCAACTTCCACACTGTCATCTGTAGGTCTTTCAAGAAGCAAAGTAAGCATTTCCAAAGCCAGAACCTCATGGGCCTAAATGGAAAAAGTAATTAGTAAATTTTAAAATGTATGGTTAGTGTGTATTCTGCTCCTAACAAGCCATTTGTCGTCTACTACATTACACAAATTATAAACTGGGCTTCTGTAAAACCAGAATAAGCTTGTGCTTTAAGAAATAAATACATATAAAGTGACTGCATGTCATGTGTTATACCTTTTGTCATCCCTTAGTTTCTAGCCAACAGCACTTTGCCAACTTGGGCTACAAAAATATTGGCACTACATGTTCAACAAGACAGAACAATTTTTCATTTTTAGACTAGCTTATTATGTTTATAAATTACAATTATAGCCTTAACTAAAGCCCCAATAAAACCAAAATTAACATGTTTAACCTTAATAAATAATCTCAAAATTAGTTACAAATAAAACAAACATATGGCATAAAAGATTTAAAATAGCCTTTGGAGATGTTTTTGAAGAAATAAGTTTCAGATGGTGTTTGGGGGTATTTTACAGGGCGACTTTGACTTAAAGTAAGTGCTGAGCAGAGCGTGTGAAACTCTATTATGCATAATCTTATTCTTGACTTGAAACACAGCCTTACAGATCCATAAAGAGACACTGCTGAATAGCAAATCAACGTACTCATGGCAAGATAAATGGAAAAACAAAGCAAAACAATCTTACCACATTCTGATTGATTAGATGGGCCACAAACTTAGAAGCAGTCAAACACTGGGTCTGGAAAAGAAGCACATATAACAGTCAACCTTAAATTAACGTTAATAAATATAGGTGCTAAATCTTGTAAGCGAAATTTGGTGCTTTTAAAGATAGAAGAAAAACCCTGGATACTCTCTTCAGTATCAATGTTAACTCTACCCATAATTTCCAAACTTCACATAGGATAAGTCAGTTAGGAGGCAACATAACTTCAGAGCACATAACCCAAGGTGCTCAAATTATTTGAACCTCTGGCTATGAAGACAACTCCTTCCCTTGAAGACATTTATAATAAATATATGAAAAAGTAACAGGTAGATTGCCAGAAACAAAATGCTTTCTATGAAGAACAAACTCTCATCACAAAGGCAGAGAGGCAGTCAAAGGGCATTCAAGAAGGTGAAGAAGATAGAAGCAATAGAATGACTGAGGTCAAAGTAAAAATACATACTCTGCTCCCTAATCCCAAAAAACAAATATTTGCAACTTACTACATTCAACTCTTGAACGCTGAATTTATGCAAGTTAGGTAAATTTGTTTACAGGCCCTCATGCAAACCTAGGGGTACTATTCTTTGAAAAAGATCTTTTATTTTGTGTCTGTTTCTGTTAATTGCGAATTTGCACAACAGTTCTCTGCCACCCTCTTATCTAGTATTTCACTAAATAAACCATTGCTTCATTCTACAGGCCTTGTGGCAGCCATTTGCGTCATGGAAAAGCGGTACTCAAAATCTAGCATTTCTATCTCATTTGATGCAGGGCAGAGCTCAGAAAGTGAGGAGACTATCTGCTATGAAAATCCTGCCTCTCAGTTCAATATAAGGTACAGCAGGTATAACAAAACGCAAAGATAATTCATTCCATGTAGAAAAAACAAACCTAAAATACTGTGAAGTTTTGGAATATTCTTCCTTGACACATACGTACAACAGCAGACCCAAATGAACTGAATGAAACCATTAGGAAATGATGATTATTATTAATATTCTAAAATAGACAAAGTCTCAATAATTTTAGCAATCTCTCCAACAGAAAATCTAGAGACTGTATACCAAAACCTCAAACTGAAGGACTTTCTAAGGAACTTTGAAGAATATGTGATAGTGGTAATTAATAAAAAAGGGAAAGAGGTTTCTTGCAGTGAGAATTATAGGTTTATGGCACTTAAACTGAAAGAGATTGGTGCAATGAAACTCTTGGCAGTCTCAGTACAACAGCAATAATTGGGAGTCATACAAGAATAATTGGAAAGAAAATAGAGAACATTCAGTTCTCTTCCCAGGCATTGTCTTTGAAGAGTAGTATGAAGATAATCCCTCACATTTAGCAGTTTATGATGCACTATAAGCCAAGAGAATTTACAGCAAGGACAATGAGGGAGCATTTTGAAACAGGTTCCTCAGATTGTGGCACATTCAATCTTTCACAATTGAGAACCCTCTCAAGGGAGGAAGTCATTAATGGTCGAAGCTCTATTGCTGTTGGAAATCCTTAGGTGATGCAGACTTCTGTAAGCAGAAACCACGGTGACATCCCTGACATGGACGCTTAATTGATTTTGCACTAACATAGTCAAGGTGCTTCAATCACTGAATGTAGGAATCTGCCTCTCTATATAGTATACCAAAAAGCAGTATGCTGTGCAAAGAGTCCAGGTATCCCCTACAACTGGACAGGGCCTTGCTCTAGCAATCCCAAGGTGCTCTCTTAGGGGGTAGTGAAGTTGAGCAGCCTAAGACTTATCAGAGAGGAGTGTTAGACATCTGCAATACACATAGATAGCAAATGGTAAACGCGACTCAATAAGGAGATCCACACCAATTTTTAAAAATAACACTTACCTCTATATCATTTTTGGCATTAAGATGATCAAAATCAAGTAAGTATGTTTCGAGAATTATTTATAGCTTTCTAAAAGCAATACACTGCAATTTCTGAAGCGAAAATGTTATATTATAGAGTAACGACATATACTGCTTACATGTACTTTACAATGACTTAAGGGACCAACCTTCAGGACTTAAGGTGAGAATGGGGCAAGGTCCAAGGCAACACCAACAGGTCACCTCGGGCAGCACAAGGGCAGTCGACAGCAGAGGTGCAATACAGTGTCGGGTGACCGTAAGTCTATGGGGATAGGTCCGATCACAGAGTTGCTGCAGGCAGGGACTGAAAGGCCAGTTGAAAATAAACAACCAAGAGGGGTCAGGTCTCACGATGCTCGTGGACGTGGGAACACAGTTTGTCCTCTTCTCCATGGGCAGGGCATCCGGGTGCAGAGGTGTTTTGAGGTGTTGGTTTTGTCACCGAAGACATTAGAGGTAGAGGGAGCATGCACAAAGAGGCAGCAGGCGGCATCGAGAAATCCACAGTTGGCAAACCCAAGGTGAGCTTCGTCTCTGGAGGGTTTGAGGACCACGCTGGCAGCGTAGGCCCACTTCAACTACGGCTAAGTGGCTAGGGTGCAGTAGTGCTTTTCAGTGTCCGGTTTTGCCGATCCAGACTCCTCACAGGTCTCTTGGGGTATCTGCAGGGTACAAGGAAGCAGCTTGGCTACTCAACAGGAGTTTCTGGGTCTTTGGAGAAAGGCTGGCAGTCCTCCCAGGCTTTTGAAGGTACAGCAGCTTCATGACGGGTCGACTTGGGTGCAATGGTCGAGGACAGCAGGCAGGCCAGCAGGGTTGGCGCCAGGTCAGTAGTCGGTCTTCTATTATTGTGGGTCTTCAGGGTCCATCTTCTTCTTTCAGGTGGCAGGGTCTGATTTTCCGGTGCCAGAGGCTCTCATAAATACTAGATTTAGGGATTCTAGGGGAGTGTAGGGTAGTAGTCAATGGGCAACGTACCCCTGGGGTCACTATGCCCCCTAAATGACCACCTCCTCTGGGAAGTGGGCATAACCCTGTCCCAGAGTTCCTAATTCTGCCATCACCAATTTAAATTTCACATCAGGTAGCCCACCTTAGGGTAGGAACTAGCCCGAGGGTGGACACAGCTCTTTGACTGTTCAGGTGCCAAATGGGCCCTGGTGAGGGGAGTTGATCTCCCCTCACCTCTTAGGGAAGCTAGATTTGCATACCAAAGGCGGTGGGCTCTTTAAAGCTGCCTGCATTGGAATGCTAATTTACACGTCATCCTGTTAGAGGGGGTGTAAACCACCCCCTCCAAAGCAGGGTTTGCTCTGGACATCCAGAGTGCATAGGCTATTACCCCTGGCGGTCAGAAACTTGTCTGTGGTGGCAGGCTGTTCCACACCGGTCAACAATCACACTAGTAATTGGTAGACTTTCAGGGGGGACCTCTAAAGTGGCCTCTGGCTGCATGTATTAATAAACCCATCACTGGAATGAGTGTGGGTTGATTAATACAAGATGTCTGATACCAAACATCTTTAGTTTCTGTGAAGCTATCATGTAGCTGTGGAACTCGTTTTGACCAGTTCCCAGCACATGACCTTAAAATAGATTCCCTGGTCATTTGTACTGACAGTTATTGGACTGGCCAGCCCTGGGGCATATCTGCTCCTGCAGTTATGTCCACACATGTGGTATAGTGCACCCTGCTTTAGGAGCGTAATGCCTGCTGTAGGAGTGACTTACCTCTCCTGCATGCAGTGCCTGTAGGCATGGCACACAGGGCTGTGTGCCATGTCATGTCTACACTTTTGTCTACACCAAGACACGCAGTCTGCAGTGGCAGTTTGCATGAGTTGGGTGAGGTGTCCCTTAGGGTGGCACAATATATGCTGCAGCCTTTAGGGACCCTCTATAGTCTACGTGCCTTAGGTACCGGAGGTACCATTTACTAGGAACTTACAGGGAGTGCTAAAGGTATTATCAATTGGGGAAAACAACTGTACAATATAGGGAAAGAGATTTGGCACTGGAAACCTGGTTTGCAGGAACCCAGTGACTTCCTGTCAGTATTGCATCAAATACCAGGCAAAAAAAATGTGGCGACCATGTCAAAAAGGGGCCCTGTCCTACACTGAAGTATTATTCGAATCTCGGATGCTGAAAGAAGACTGCCCCAAATTTTTACAGCTCCTCTTAGGACATCGAAGGCACAGTAGCAATGCTGACTGTTAGGGGTAGACCCCCCCCCCCCGGTATTGTGAATGCACTAACCCGTTTAGAGACATTGAGAGTCTCGATCTCAAAAACAGGCCTATGAGGCGGCAACACAAGTTACGTACACACACAAAACTGCTTCAACAGAAACCAATTTAGAGAAGAAAAAAAAAAGATGAATGCCCAGAGGCAAACATTTGCCAATGTGGTCTCTGCACTGAAGTCTGAGATGCCTGGGTATACTTCAGCCTTCAAATCAATACAACAGGTTACTCTTGAATGAGGCTCAACTTATCATTCCATATTTGAATTTCCCTTCTAAAATGAACAATCAAATGGCTCTTATGCTAAAGAACTATTTTTCTGTTTAAATTTGCTGTGTGTGTCGGGGACAATGCATTTACAACAGAGAAGCAAAATTATAAAAAAAAAAAATATTTTTTACCAAGATATTTTTGTTTTGAAATAAAGTATTTCCAACATCTCATGCACAGAGGAAATACTTGCCATTTGAGGCACAGTAACTGTGCAGCTAAGTTCTCTTAATAGCTCAAATAGCTTCACTAACAAATAGATTGTCATTCTTATTTACCTTAATCAAGAATGTACTTAATTTGCACTCTGAGATGGGATACCCACTACAGGAATTTCCAAAAGTAAGGAATATTGTCTTTGTGAGCAAATCTACTCTTAAAAATCGGTTTGAGAGATTTACAGGCTGTGTCCTCCTGCAAATGTTGGTGAACAACAAAGTTCCAAGTTTGTAGGTTTTTGTCAAACTTTTGTAGTTAGTTCCTCACTATAAAAAAGGTTGGAGCCTTCCAAAATCAGGACTAAGGGTGGTAAAGGAGATGCATGAGGAGGGCTACTCAAAGGGGAAATACTTTCCAGTATATAAGAAAAAGAAATGTGCAAGTGCAAATGCACTCAGAAAAACATTTCTCAAAGCAGGAGGCAAACATCCATTTCTGTGTGCGTATGAGTAACTTTGGGAATCAGTGAAAGTCACAGATTCCCAAAAGTACTCTTGGAGTACATTTTTAAAACCATAAAAGTTAGAAATTGACTGCTAACATTGCTGTAATCCCACGTGTGTTAAATCCTAACTTTCATCCCGGGCAAATTTGAGATTGGGTCATTCCTTGCTCATGAATCTTAATGACAATCTCAGAAATGAGACAGTTGTACGACAAAACAGAATGGACAGGTGGTTGTGCAATGAGCCACAGCACTGTTGAGTGAAACACAAAGAAAATATACAAGTAAAACAACGGTAACATTACTATTGTACAAATTATTGGGGGTAAAACAGCTCATTAAGGATAAAGACCAATCAGAAACATATGAGAGCAGAGTTACCGAAAATTTGTAAAGATATGTAGCAGAAACCTTAGGAAGGAAGATGCAAGGAGTTAAATCTTTAGAGGTAGAAGAGTGAAAATATTTCGATAGATTTTTAGTATAAACAAAGGATATGAGCAGATTATAGTTAAGCATACTTTTATATCAAGGGGACATGAAATGATGAAGTCAGGAGTACTGTCAAGTTGTTTTCACATAATGTGTCGCAAAAACCATGGAAAAGAGTTTGAGAAGGACTGGTTACAATACTATTGTAAACAAATTTCTTTTTATGAAATATTCTGAAGAGAACATTGAAATATCAACTATTAAGCAGGAGGTGGATTGAGGTAATCCACTAGGAAAAAATATTGCGATCCAACATGAAACAAATCATTTCCCCTAAAAGTGGTCTTGTTAAAAGGTGTATAGAAAACAGTGTTACAGAGAGCGATGGCCCCAGCAGAATTAAAGTTGAAAAACACATATTCTTTACACAAAGACATTTATGAAGGTCATTTCCTTCTAATAAAATGAATTTAAGCTAGTTATCTAGGGTTTATATCAATTAGGTTTTTACACTGTCATAACAAAAAAGATAGTGACATATTTTTGTGGTACCCAACATACACTGAAATGGCAATGAGTTCCTGTTGCAACACAAAAAGATGGACAGAATGTTGAACATTGTCAAACATTCACCCCCAGTCAGAGATCTTAGTTAAATTCACAGTTTTTTTGCTCACCATGCAACTCCAGTTTGGACCCAGCCATATGCAAATCAGGCTTTACCCTGCTCCCCAAAGAAACAGTCTGCCCAGGCTGCCAGGTCAGGTTCCCTTAACAGGACACAAGCATCCAGGGACCTGTTTCGGGGTATCACCCCTCACCAGCCAGGCTAGCTTGAATTCAGTGGCACAGTGAGCACAGGACCCATGTCTGGGCATACCCTTCTCAACTAGGGTGACTATATCAACACAAAAAGATGATGGAGGGAATGTTCAACATGGTCAAACATCACAGTCACAGATCTGGGCTAAATCCATCGTTTTTGGCTCACTATGCCCCCCAACCCCAGTTTGGACCCAGCCATATGCAAATCAGCCTTGATCCTGCTCCCCATGGGAACAGTTAGCCCAAACTGCCAGGTCAGGTCCTCCGAGCACAGGAAACAAGCATCCGGGGACCGGTTTCAGGTTATCACCCCATCATCAGCCAAGCTAGCTTGAATCCAGTGGCAGGGTGAGCACGGAAGCCCGCGTCAGGGTAGACCCTTCCCACTTAGGGAGACTATAGCAACACAAAAAGATGATAAACGAAATTTTGAAGATTGTCAAACATTCACTCCTAATGAGTTCCTGTTGCAAACAGATTCCCAAACTAGCAAGTCAATGTCTACTTCAGCAGAATTCCTTCAAATTTACCTTGTCGTTTCTACGGTATCCTTTTCTAAAATTCAAAATCAGTCTCTTAAGTATCAACTCCCCAATCTGAGGAAATTTTGAGTTGATAATCGCCACCACTGCTGCATAGACGTGAGTGAAAATTGGAGAAGCACTCTGTGCTTGTAGCACCGATCTTGCAAGCTGACCTCTAAAGGAAAGAAAGGTCATACATCTTATGGTTTGCTTGTAGCAACCACAATACATAACACAGGATACATGAGAGAAATAATATAGAATACAATATACTTACAAAATTGAAACCAGAGGCTTTTAAGACAGTTTAAATCTAAACACGATACAAACACAAATTTCATGCTTAACAAATAACCTGTACAACTGGTAAAAAACTTCTGCAAGAGAAACTTGCATTTCCTCTCCTTAAATAAAAGAAACGCAATGGTAGAATTACGGTGAGCAATAGAGACATAATTATTATTATTTTTTTTTAAATCCAGCAGCAAGCTGATAACAGCACGCAACGTAACTTAGGAAGAAATGAACACCATTGTGTAAGCATGTAATTCATTGAAAATTGACCATACAGAATTACAGTTGGCCATTGCACCTCTCATACTAGAGAGAGAGATTTTGAAGGAAGGTGCTGGGTTTAAGATTGGCATTTTAAACTGCAAACATCTCAAAGGCTTCGAAGGTTCATCCCTTCCTGCACATACAGCCATATACACCATTATGTGCGATGGCCACACTTTTTAATGGTGTTTTATAGGGGCCAAAGTATAAACAACAGGTACTATGATGACTGCAAGCCAAAGGATTACATGAATTTGGCTATAAGTATCAATATAACTAGGCATCTAAAACAAACTGAACCAGCTTTTTTTTCTGATTATGAAACGCAGTACAAAATTAGCTATATAAAGGAGTACAGGCAATATAGTTTAGCGATCAACATTCATATTGGACCACTCCATCTTAAAATATTTTATCCCAGATGGTAGACAAAACTGACAAAAATATACAAATGTAGCGGAGTTCTAACATACAACAAATTAGCCCCAAAACATCATAGAAGCGTTTCCATGCTGCAATACATACCTTATTTCAGTACCACAAACACAACTAGAGGTGTACTGTAGGAAAGTGCCCATTTTTGGCATGATTACCCCCACTTTCTGCCTGGTATTTGATGCAATTTTGACAGAGGTGCACTGGGTTCCTGCTATCCAGGTCCCAAGTGCCAGATATCTTTCCCTAAAACTGTACAATTGTTCCCCCAATTGGCAATACCTTTAGAACCGTTTGTAAGTCCCTAGTAAATGGTACCCCTGATATTTAGGACAAGGAGGCTAAAAGGGTCCCCAAGACATGCAGCGTATATTGTGCCACTCTAAGGGACCCCATAGCACCAACATACAAACTGTACTTGCAGTCTGTGTTCATGGTGCAGAGAAAAGTGACAACACAACATGGCACACCCCCTGTGTGCCATGCCCGCAGACACTGCATGCAGTATAGGTAAGCAATGTCTTCAGAAGTCCTTCAGCCCTAAGGCAGGGTGCACTATACTATACTACATGTGTGGACATATCTGTTGAGCAGATATGCACCTGTATTGTCCAAGACGAATCTTAGATATTACAAGGGAACAGGGAAGCCATTTTTAAGTACATGTGCTGGCCACTGGTATTAACGAGTTCCCCCACTACATGATGACTTCACTGAATATAGAGATGTTTGGTATCAAACATCTCGAATATAATAAGTCAACATTGATTCCAATTATGGATTTATTAATGCATGCACACAGAAGGCACCTTAGAGGTGCCCCCTGAAAACCTACCAACTACCTGTGTCTTGGCTTACTTGTGCAGACCAGCCAGCCATCACAGACAGGTTTTTGACCCCTTGCAGGCGAGGTCAAAAACAGAAGGTCAGGGCAGAAGGTGTTGTCACCACCTCCAAGCAGAATAGCTAAATAATCAGCATATCAAGCCAGGAGGAATCGAAGATAACACTCATCCACCAAGGTTTCCCTTCGTGGCATGCTTCATCATTGGCTCCTTCCCATTCTGCTGCGACCTAAGAGTTACGCAGGAGCAATTTTTGGTGGTGATTTTAAAGGACGAAAAAAAGATGTAAAGAAAGTAGGAGTGGGGGGGTTCTTTTGTGCAGGATTAAGAATACCTGACTAGTAGGAAAAAGAATTGTATTTGTACCTTTAGCCGGCATGGTTAAAAAATGGGGAGAAAGTGAAACTCCTTGGAATTATTGTCAATTCTGATTGTTTCAAGCCCTACACCAGGGCTTTTCATCAGGAAGGTAAAATATACATACAGCATCTCTTATGAGCATTGAAAACTATATCACAAGGTTCACGAAGGTGATGTTCTACAATGATCACAATATACAAGTATAATATCTGCAACATGGCCAGGAGCTGTGGCACACTAACTTTCACTTCATATTATTTCAGACCTTCCAGATATAACACCAAAACGGTGCACACAGTTGCTTCACAATTAGATTGTTGACAGGAGTGGAATGAGGGAGTAGTAATCCTTGGTCCTGATGAAATGCCTTGGGGTAGGGCTTGAAAGAAGTTGATATCAAACTCAGGAACATAATTGTATTGAGTTTCAGTTTCTCCCCACTTTTTAACTATACTGGCTACGAATAAAAACCTCATTGGCTACTACCTCGCACTCCCTGTAACATCCCTAAATTGAGTATTTAGGTTGCACCCCGGACACTAGGAACTTAGATTCAAAGGATCAAGAAGAAAGGACAAAGAAGAGCAGCGTGAAAAGCGAGAACTGAAGACTGCAATGGACCTTTGGCGCCAAAGCCTGCCTGCACCCAGTTTCGACTATCGTGACCAGCGACTCGTCCTGGAGATGACCAGCTTCCAAGAACCCCAGGAGACTGCCAGACCTTCACAAATTACCAAGCAATCTCCCTCGGAGTAGAGGAGCTACTACCCTACAGTCCGCAGGCATAGAAAGTTGCTGCTCCCCGACCAGCTCGATGCAGCAGCCCCTCAGGAAGAGGACCATGTGCTCCTGAAGATCAGATCAGTCCCCCCCACGATGCGAGAGTTCATCAGGATCAACTGAAGCTGCACAGAACCAATAACTGGGTTATCAGACTCCTTGCAACAAACAAATACCTTGAGAGTCCAATCTGGACTTCTATGACACAGAGACCAATAGAATTCAGCACTGCAGAGATCCACCTCCTGAGTGGCCCAGCTGTCCTGATTTGGCACTCTCAACCAGATAGACAGACAACCGTAAGGCTCAAGGATCACGGAGCCCATCTGACCTTTCCAATCTGCACCTGAGCACCCAAGCTTGGCTACGGACGAATCTGCTGTACCCCCTTGTATCCCGAGCCCCCTGTTGGGAGCTCCCAGACTTGTCCGCAAGTCCCCTCTGCAGCCTGTTTCTAGGTGGCCCTCCTTCTTTCCAACGGTGTAGCTCGCAAATCTACCAACACAATCTGAACCTCTGCAACCGGACACCCCAGGGGAAGGTAACGAATAACTGCTGTAGTAGTTTGGACCCTGCCCCCCTACGTCCCGAAGGAGACCCCCAGAAACGGATCAAACAACTGTATGCCACATATGCCTTTTTCTCCCAAATGGAAGCATTGCTGCGTAAAGACGCATGATATTAAACGATTTTACTTACCTGTAAAAATTCATACTTGATAACGAAGGTCTTGGTAACAAAACGTGCATAAAAATATGTCTTATTTTTCTAAATTGGCCTCGGATTTATTCTCAAGGGTGGGTCTCATTTATTGCCTTTGTGAGTACAATAAATGCTTAGCACTACCCTCTGATACGCCTAATTGCTGTACCACACTACCACAAAATAGCATTTAGAATATTGTAGGAAGCTGGCTCTGTAGATGGTTTTACCATTAGGCGGTTATACTGTGCACAGAGTTCTGGGGTTCCCAAAAAAGTGTTCAGGACTAAATGTAAAACTCTAAGTGCTCTATTAGTGGTAGTGTGGGTGAGCATTCTTAGGCCTAAAAAGGAGGAGAGTAAGAGATTCATTGTACAA
Organism: Lissotriton vulgaris; assembly: GCF_964263255.1. Classification (NCBI taxonomy): domain Eukaryota; kingdom Metazoa; phylum Chordata; class Amphibia; order Caudata; family Salamandridae; genus Lissotriton; species Lissotriton vulgaris. The sequence continues at coordinate 818,877,586 of NC_141687.1, forward strand.
CAATGATCAATAATGAACGTATGACTCAAGAAGGAAATCCAGACCAATTTTAGAAAATTATACTTTGTTTGTATTTTATTTTAAGACCAAGATCTTCGCAATAAGGTAAGTATGTTTTTAAATAAAAAATTACTCCTCACTTAGATAGACACTTAGAAACTTTTCAGAACAGTTTAATGTTATCCTATGGGGAAAACAATATCATGGTTAGTAAAGCCCTTACAATTCCATTCTTCGAGGACCAAATGTCAGCAAGGGGCAAGGGTCAGGTGAGTATCAACACTGCATCACCAACGGCACAGAGGCGGCTGGGTGCAGCGGTCAAAATTGGAGTTTGACCCAATGCTTTTCAATGGAGACTGGGGGTGCCTGGAGCCACACAGCTAGCAGGTAGGTAAATCGGTTGCAGGGGCCAAGCTTTGTGGGTTAGCACAAACACAGGGGAGGCCTCACAAAGCAGCCCCAAACATACACCACCAGGCCAATTTCGACGTAGAGCACCCAATGCTTTCCAATAGGGATTCTTCTTTTGGCAATTAGGCTGCAGACGTGGCACAGGCAGTTGCAGGAGGAAGACCAATGACAGCAGAGGTAACTAGAGCTGTAGGTGGTTGTAGGGGCACTGCTGGTCCAGCTCACTAAGGCCCAGGGGCTTCGGGTGCAGGGGTGTCTTTTGTCATCGGAGTCTTCTAACCAAAGTCAGTCACGGTCAGGGGGAGCCCCTGGATTCCCACTGCAGGCGTCATCGTGGAGATCAGGAGAGGTCAACCACATTGGACACTAGGTCAGGACCACTGGAGAGATTTCACTGCACAGGTGAGCCACTCCGACTCGGGCTGTGGGCGTCAGTTGCAGAATGGGATGGGATTGGGGTTCCAGCTGGATCCAGAACCCTTGGAGTCTGTTTCTTCTGGACAGGTCCAGTATCAATGGAAGATTGGAGTCTTTTTCGAAGGCAGAAGTTATTCCAGGGTTCTCAGAGGTTGCAGGCTGCAAGACAGGTCACAGGTTTGCAGAAGCTGGAGAAAGGCCGGTAAGGTTGGGGCCAAGGCAGTCATCGTCTTCAATCTTCTCTGCAGAGTCGTCTTCTTGCTTCTTAGTTAGTCACAGGTCTAGTTTCTAGGTCTTGGGGAGCTACCAGCTCGCCGCCATCCTCGAAACCAAACAAATGCCTCGACTCCTAACAGTCCGGCTTCCGAGCAAAACACAGCACTGAGACCGCACTCATCGCAGCAACAGACGACATTCGAACTCTACTGGACAATGGAGACACAGTCGCCATCATCCTCCTTGACCTCTCCGCAGCCTTCGACACAGTCTGTCATAACACCCTGTTACATCGCCTCAGAAACATCGGAATCCAAGGAAAAGCACTGGAATGGATCACCTCGTTCCTTACCGGAAGAACTCAGAGAGTCCGCCTTCCACCATTCAAGTCAGAAGCCACTGAAGTAATTTGCGGCGTGCCACAAGGATCTTCACTAAGCCCCACCCTCTTCAACGTATACATGAGCCCCCTCGCGACCATCGCACGCCAACACAACCTCAACATCATCTCCTACGCTGATGACACTCAACTGATCCTCTCACTCACCAATGACCCGGACACCGCCAAAACCAACCTACATGAAGGAATGAAAGAAGTAGCCGAATGGATGAAGGACAGCCGTCTGAAACTGAACTCAGACAAAACAGAAGTCCTTATCTTAGGTACCTCCCCCTCCGCCTGGGATGACTCTTGGTGGCCAGAGGCCCTTGGAAAAGCACCCATCCCGACGGACCACGCACGGAACCTGGGCGTCATCCTGGACTCCTCACTCTCAATGAACAGACAAGTCAACGCCGTTTCATCATCTTGCTTCAACATTCTTCGCATGCTCAAAAAAACATTTCGCTGGATCCCCACCGAAACTAGAAAAACGGTCACCCACGCACTGATCACGAGCCGCCTGGACTACGGAAACACCCTATACGCCGGTACCACCGCAAAACTTCAGAAAAAACTCCAACGCATCCAGAACGCATCAGCCAGACTCATACTAGACATCCCGCATAAAGACCATATTTCTAGTCACCTGAAAAACCTCCACTGGCTTCCCGTTAATAAGAGGATTACATTCCGCCTCCTAGCCCACGCTCACAAAGCACTTTACGAACTTGGACCCGAATGCCTCAACACACGACTTTCCTTCTACACCCCCTCCCGCCAGCTACGATCCTCCAACCAAGCCCTTGCTGCGGTACCTCGCATCAACAAAACCACCATGGGAGGAAGATCCTTCTCCTACCTGGCAGCTAAAACCTGGAACTCACTTCCCACTCACCTTCGCCTCACTCAGAACCACCTAGCATTCAGAAAGCAACTTAAAACTTGGATATTCGACAAATAATTCCCCACCCTTCTTTAAGCGCCTTGAGACCCTCTGGGTATGTAGCGCGCTATATAAATTATTTGACTTGACTTGACCAAAATACTAAATTTAGGAGGCGTTTTAAGAGAGCAGGAGGAAGGGTCAATGGCAACCTTACCTGGGGTGATTACACCCTCTATTATGCCACTCTCCTGTGGGAGGGTGCATAGGCCTAGCCCTGATTGGAGGGGTCTCCCCGTCTTAAAGATGACGGGGACTGAAAGATGTGCTTTACCCCGCCACCCACACCTTAGGGGTGGAGTTGGCAGAGGTGGGCACACTTCCTATTCTCCTGAGTTTTCCTGCCCAAAATGGGAAATGTAAACCAGGAGCTGAATCTGCTGTTAGTAGCAGAAGCTGGGGGTCACATCACAAAGGCGACCGGCATTTGAAGCTTTCCTCTTCGAGCATTGGCCCATTCTGTGGTGTGACACCTGAGCCCAGGATTTGCATTGTTTCGGGCTCCAGAGAGCAGGGCATCTACCCAGGGGTCCAGAAACATGTCTGGTGGTGGATGGCTGCCTACAGCCAGTCAGAGACCACACCAGGGTTGGTAGGTTTTCAGGGGGGCACGTCTGGGGTGCCCTTTGGGTACATGGTACAATAAATTCCAAACTGGCATCAGTATAGATTTATTGAAAGTAGTTTGGTACCAATCACCCCTGTGTTCAATGAAGCCATCATGGTGCTCTGGAACTCAAGTTATCGAGTTTCCAGCCCATGTACTCCCTATGGTTTCCCTGGCACTTACAATATTAAGGAATGGACCCCAATATTGTAGGGGCATATCTGCTCATGCAGATATGCCCTCAACTGTGGTATAATGTACCCTGCCTTAGGGCTGTGAGGCCGTCTAAAAGAGTGAATTAGCAATGCCTTTAGGACCAGCTTATGCGTTCAAGAAGTGCTGGCTGCCATGGCACCCAGGCAGGGTGCCATGTCGACTTTGTCATTTTCTCCCTCACAGGGGCTTGCAAGCTACAAGGGAAATGGCATGGTCCCAGTAAGGGGGGTCCAAAGGACTCTCCTCAGCTCCCAGGCCCTAGGGTAACATCTACAATTGACTTACAGGGGGTAGAAGTACCAATTGGGAGTTCGTTTTTAGGGAAGAAGCACTGGAACAGGGGGCCTTGTTGGCAGGGACCCTGCGCACTACAATTGAAACCAGGCAACACATGGGGGCAAACCATGCATAAAGAGGCACTTTCTCGCAGATATCATTTTGGCTCAGTAAGCCAATTGGGGTTTGCCTGGACCCTTTACACAGTGTACCTAGTTTTGGTCCACTATATAGAGAGCCAGCTTCCTACATATACTGGATCTGCAAATACACAGAACCTTGGGTTGCCACGACATACCAAATACTAACAAAGTGTGCAGTTCTGGTTTTGGTTCAATTAAAGATATACATGAAAAGGTACAGTAATTAGCTATTGATGGGCAATAGATAAATTAGAAAGAAAATATTTTCATTTAAAAAATGCAAGTAAGTTTTTCAAAATGTAAATGCGTTCGGAACAAACAAAATCAATTTAACTTAATTACAACTGCAAATTTTCATGATATTAACTAGCACAGGCATAGCCAATAGGTCTTGCCTTTGGGACCTTTTATGTGTCTTGCTAGAGCTATGTTCAGGTAATCCAGGTTAGTGATTTCGTTCCAGTTTATATTTCAAATTTTACTGAATCGTACACTCATTAGAGTTTTAAGTTTTCCCAGGATGTTCTGTTTTTGAGTATTTTTATTTTTTGTTCAGATTATTACTCTTGTATAGAGCATGCTTTGAAATGAGTCGCCTCCAGGTGTTTGTAACAGCAGCAACTAAAAGGTCTAGAGTTGAGGCTGAAGGCAATGAGAGTTTTTCGCTGTGGCTGTCAGTGGGCCAAAAAGGTGATCAGAATACATGGTCATGCAATCCATGACCTATCTGCAGAATACACAGACCGCCATTGGTAAAGCCAATAGCTTTGGCTTGTTTTAGGTGTATGCAAGTTATGTAGTTATATTTAGACACAATAACAGAAACCTCGGAGACAGCACACTATGCGAATCACAAAAATGTAGTTTACCTGGTTAAACCACACCTATGACTACGTAGGCCACGCCCATTTGAGAGTCCCCCCTTACCTTTTTCATCCCACTTAAAGCTATGTCATAAGTAGTAAACAGTAAATGATAAAAGTTTGAGAAACAGGTACAGAACCAGCAAGCAGTGTGTACTAAAGAGAACAGTCATACTAAATAAACAAAATATTATGTAGAACCGCTGCCCTCACACAAAAAGTTGATCTAAAGGTTAAAGCGCAAATGGAATAAAGACAGCATCAGTAAACATACTTCTTGTGCGCAAAAATAAGTTTAATTGCAGAGGAAATCTGATATTTTACGGAAATGAGTGTAATCGTTTTTGTATTACGTTTGTAGAAACAGTGTGTTTTAAAAACAAATTTAACAACGACCAGCCACGCGACAGTACTAAGAGAAATGTACTATATGCCCACCCACGGAAGGCTGCATGGTAGCTTCCTTGTACAGTGCAAAATCCAGTGTTCACTCTTGAGAAACCGCTGTACTGGAAATTACACTTCTGGGTTTTCAGCTATCACAATTTAAGAGGCATTTTTCAGACATCAGTGGTGATGAGTCAGCTTATGTACAATGTGAAATTATTTCATTATGCAACATTTCATCCATGTGAGATGCATTCTGCTGCAAAACGCATTTAAATGGAGAGGAGATCATTTTTGCCATCGCTGGTGGAGGGGGGCAGCAAGTTGTGTTGCAGAATTACATGCATGTCGGGTTCAGCTAAAAGATCTTATTCACACATTTTGTTGGTTCATGATCTTGCACGAACGAAGTGACCATAAGAGACAGGTGAGAAGCCCACACACGTGCTGTGTTACCTGTTGGTGTAGCCTGATTTTCACTCTTTATTACACCTGCACTGCTACAGGGGGGCAGATACAGGCAGCCCTTTTAGAGGAACAGAAAGGAGAGCACCTACGCGACCACACATCTCTCCGATGCAGGACAGGGAAGAGTTGAACTTCATGCTCAGCTGTAAGGCTTGTTTACAATATGGAGGATGTTACTCATATTTCAACGTCAGTCACCAGGAAACAAGCATTTTTACAACCAAGAGCATGTGATCTGCGCAGAAGCATCATGATCATAGAAGAAGGACAACGGTCGGAAGTTCAAGTTTTTGGTTAACAGAAATTGACATCTTTAACTTGCAGATGTGACATTTGGTGCTATTTAACCAGTTTCACGTGACATCTTGGAAAAACGTAGTTTTGAAATTATCAGCAGACACCCACAATAGTTTAGTCTTTTAATTTCTAACCCCTAGCATTTTTGCTCATAGTGTTAAATTTAACATGGGAAACCAAGTTATAAGAATTATTTTTATGTGTTCTACCACACGCACTGCACTGCAAATGCTTAAATAAGAGCAGTGGTAACATAGCAACAAATGTGCGTGCTACTCGTTTATTAGACAACGCGGTCGTCCCTTATACACGTACATGATGTCAACTCTTAAAAAATGTACGCTGTATGGTGAGAGGACACGCATTTTTACATCAGGAAAACAGAAAGGAGGCAGGAGTAAAGACAACATGGATTACGGGACGGGGGTAGGAGCAAAGTAAACACGGACAGATAGCAGCAGAGCTTGAAACACTAACAAGAAAGTTACAAAATATGCGGAGGCAAAAGAAAAAGTAGTGCGCATACCAAAACATATGGCCCATATCGAAAGGATCCATGTAGCAGGGGTAGTCACCACGGCAAGAATAAAACAGCCACGAGGCGGGAAAATGTGCTCTATTCACAAATAAAAACTATGGAATTTGTAAAGGCGGACCAAGCAACCAATGAAAAGCTGTGGGCGTATTCAAACTCCACAGAAGGATTACAGAATGCCTTGAAGAGCAGCAAATGCGAGCTGCCTCTTGGCAAGACCTAAAAAACGGTAGAAATTAAATTGATTATTAATGGCTAAAATAAACATTTTGGGTATGGCTACTCTATACTGACCTCATCATGCCTTATATTCCAAAGAACACCCCAGATAGATTCTATGGTAAATAAGACTGTCTTCAGAAAGTGTTTTCATGAGGAAGATGCAAGACAACATTTGTTTCTGTGAAATGGCTTATAGCATCAACCACCGTCGGGGCATTTATGGTCCCAGATATAAGGTCAAAGCCTTTACTCTATTATAAGCTAAAACAAGATGTGTGGAAAATTCAGGACTGCATCCATGTTTTGAAATGATGAACCCTGCCTTTGTAACTCAATTTTCACTAGCTATGAGCTATTTCACCTCTACACATACTATACTATTAGAATACAGAATTAATTTTAACGTATGATGCCACAGCAATGTCTTTGTTGGAAACTGGAATTTTGTTGCAGTTGTTGCAGTTGACCCCCCACTTTTTGCTCCCAATAGAACTACTAGGTCCTGTTTTTTGAATCTGACAGAGCACTGAAGTCTGAAGTCCAGAGCCAATGCTCTTTTCCTAAAACATGGTAAAATGGTCCAAGTGTGGTACAATTGGCACACACTTTAGCACCCATACAAGTCCCTAGTATATGGTTCCCCTGGTACCTAGGGCTGAGTAGTAAAGAGGGACCATAAGGGCTGCAGTATGTGTTATGCCACCATAAGGGACCCCCATCCAAACTGCATGCAGACTGTGTGACATGGTGCAGACCATGTGTGAAAACACAACATGGCACACTCACTGTGTGCCATTTAAAAAAAAAATAATAATTAATGTTCCAAACATCATCTGGCAAATAATACAGCAAAATTAAGACTCAGTGCATAACTTCTTTGCCACATCTTTGTTCAATTGTCTCAGGACCGCTGTCAGTACAATCAAGCGGTTTTATATGCTATGGGTTGATAGGTTATCACCCTCCCGCTACTTTCACAATAACATTTTGCAATCGGATAGAAGTCCAGGTCCTGCTATTAATCTCGAAGCATTAATGCCATGTCAACTGAATAATATAATAAAGAATAAGCCAACCCGCTTCTAACTCCCTCCCCTAACCACTGGGGTGTCCTAACTACTCACCGCTCATAAAACTGAGAACAACAAATCCTTCTGCCATACGTATCACAATAACAGGGGGACAATACATCCCAACCACCAATCATTCCAATTCAACAGCTGCACCACAAGGTTATGCCCCGGATTACCCTACTGCTCTGTTGAATCAGGGTGAACCCGCCTGGGCCTCCAGGGCCGAGCTTACGTCAGAGTCTCCCTTGGGCACCTGTAATGCGACCACTGTGGTCTCCCATGCCCTTGTTGCCTCCAGCGCCTTATCATTATTAGCCCGTAGAGCCTGTTGCAGTCGAACTGTACTTTCACTCCTTGCCCATTTGAGCAATTTTGTTTTCCACCTTCCAAAACTGAGCCTCGCCTGGACTTCCAATGCGCAGTGATCTCTTAGCCAGCAATAAACCTAGGTCTAAAAATGTATTCGTTACTTTAGTTTTGGGAGTGTGCGGAAACCAGTGTAATAAACAGGTGCTCATGTCAGGTTTTATGTGTCGCTCCGTAACACCGCAGAGCAGGTCGACCACCTCCTCCCAAAATGTTCCTAGCTGCGAGCAACCCCACATCATGTGGTGAAACTCTGCTCCCTCTAGATTGCAACGTGGTTACTGGGCAGTATCTATTTTAAAATACAGATTAATTTTAGCAGGAGTAAATTATGCCCTGAATAAGATAAAGAAGTGAACCAATTGAAATCTGGCATTCCTAGTACTTTTCCAGGCTCTCCGAACGAGTTGAGCCCATGTCTTCTCAGGGATCTCATTACCTAGGTCCACCTCCCACTTCCTCTGCAGCTCCCTCAAGGGCTCCAGTCCCTCGGTCACATGCGCCTGTTGAGGCATGTAATGGCCTTGAAGGTCCCCGCTGCCATCACTACATACTGGCATGCCATGGACGTCTGTGGTTCCGACAGCCCTTCCCTCCTGAGATGTTGTACTGCTGAAACTAGAGCTGAATGTAATAAGTAATACCCCGAGGGAGGCCATATCTATCCTGCAGGGCCTGATAAGGTAATAGAGCTCTGTCTTCATATAAATCTCCGAATACCTGCACACCCATTGCTTCCCACTCAGCCAACGCAGTTCAGTCCCCCCCATGCGGGAGAGCAGTACACATACCTAACGGTATTTACGGTGCATAAGGACGGGCAATTCCAGCTCTGTGCTGGTTACGATTCCAGTACAGCCTCATCGTCCGCTCTTCATTAGTGAGCATCCCAAGGCGCAGCTGTTGCTGAAGTATTATAAAGGACAAAACATGGCATGGAACCACTGACCATCAGGACCATCTGGGCCCCATAACTCCTGAGCCACCGCCTGAGTGAGCCATGGCTTCTGAGCTGCCAAATAATATAGCTCAAAGTCCGGCACAGCTAGTCCCCAGTCAGCTCTCGGGCGCATTATTGTAGTCAACGCTACCAGCTGTCTACCGTTCCCCCACAAAAATCCCCAGGCCATGGAGCGAAGCTGTCTGAAGATTGCTCCCGGCACCCAAATCAGTAGCGTCCTAAAATAATACAACAATCGGGGGAGCGCTACCATCTTCAGCAGTGCCACCCAACCTGCCACAGAGAGTGGGAAAGTACTCCAGAATGTTAGGTTACCCCGAAGGCCTCGCGTATCCCTGCCCACATTGCCCTCCAACAAATCATCAGGTTTATGATATATATTGGTCCCAAGATAGGGCAAGCATCTGGGCTCCCAGAGAATGCCTGCAACCTGGGTGGGGCCTGCCTCTGATGGAATCACTGGGAACAGTCAGGTCTTCACCCAGTTCATCCCCAGCCCAAGATTCCGCCAAACGCACGGAGCAAGTTTGTCGCTCCTTCCAGAGCCTCCTCCGTATTGGCCAGGAAAATAAGTATATCGTCGGCATATAATGATATGTACTGTGTCTCCCAGCGTAGACCTAATCCGGGGTAGTGCCGTCCCAGTCTGGCATGTGCAGCCAAAGGTTCAATGGCCAATGCAAACAATAATGGAGAAAGCAGACATCCCGGTCGCGTTCCATGCCCTACTGAGCAGGAGGAGGAAACTACTATCCCTGTCCGTACCCGTGCTGTCATGTAGTGTAGTTCCTAGTTTCCCACTAGGCCCTGCGCATTGGAATAACATAAACAGTAGTATCGACGTGGAACTGCGGATATTCCAGGCCTCCACTGACTATGCTAAACTTAATTGGGTGTGTTACCAACTAGCTCAGAGGTCACTGGAAACTTTCTTCTCTGCATGGGAAGTGATCAGCTTCCTTGGCACAGACAAGAAGGGATTCAGCTTTCCAACAACCGTGCAACATGACAACTTTGCTCCTCAGATCAAGAGTCAATCTCTAGGGTCGTGTGAAACAATAGACATGTATTTCACTCAGTCAGTCTAGTGCAGTTTACTTTCACGAGATGTAGAGAATAGAGAGACGGGCGTTTTGTCAATAAAGGGTTAACATTTATTGAACAGTCTTTCTTCTCGTACAAGAGAAATGTATTGCCACAATTGCAAGACTTGTTATGATAAAAAGTACGTACAGTAAGATAAGTATTGCGAAATAGAACTGTAAAAGCATTGATATGGTTTCTTAGCCATACAATGGTTTAAAAGTAATAAAACATATATACAGTCATATATACATTAGGCTAACATACTCAACTGGTGCTTCTAACTAAGCATACCCCAGTGTGCCTGACCTAAGCCTAACACGTGGAAGGGGAGTTAGTAAGTAGCTTTAAGTTAAGTTGGTTTTGCCAAGGTTTGTTTCAAGAATTCTTGTCTAAGGGTTTAGTCAACACCATACCTCTGAATAGAATGATGGAGGATTGGTATCTCCTTCAGGGGTCCCTCTCGATATCCCAGTCACCCGCGAGGGTAGACCGGAAACGCCGGAGCTGGATTTCTCTGCAGGAGAAAGGCAGCGGGTCTCTTCAGCGCGTCGAGGAAGGAGGGGGGACAGCGTCCGCGGGCAGCTGGAATCTGCTGGATGTCTTCGCAGAGGGACGGCTGTTCAGCTCCTAAGCGTACTGCACCATAGTTCGCGCTTTAGCAGCGATAATGGTATCAGCAGCTTCAACACCACAGGGACAGCAGGCTGCAGCGACAGAGTGCTAGATTTACCAACACGGGGTCTTGCAGGCAGCTGGCATCAGCAACAGTAGCTCGCATTGCTTAAGGCAACGTTGGTAACATTTATACCTGACAGGTGCCGGGTTTGACGCAAGTTTGCTGGACATAAGACGTCAATTAAAGATGTCACTAGGAAGTGATAGTTATCAGTTGCTCATTAGAGTTCCATTACTAATCAAAACAAAGCAAGCGGGGATTTCCAGGTTTGCTGAGTTTTTATCTTGTTGAAGAACTCGGAGTGTTAATCTAGGAATATCAGATAGTGACTTCTGCTCTGTCATTGCACTAATTGGTCGCAAAGGAAGTGGCAGAGAACTATGCTGGAATGTGGCTCTGTTCGTGTGAGGCCAGAGATGACTTTTCTGAAAATCGCACTTGAACGGTTATGCCAATATAGGGAATAAATGGATTTATAGCCGAATAGGGGCATAAGGTCACAGTATCGATCAGGAACCTAGATAAACACGCAACACCCACTCCACGTTTTCATGTCCATCAAATTACTAAAACTAAAGCAATTAGATGTATGTGTAACATTGCCCACCCCAAAATACATAAATGCATTCGAAATAGGCGTACTTGAAATACATGAAATTTAGGTACTGTACGTTTTTTGAAGCATAGAAATCATTCAAAAATTATTGCATATGAAATCAATGAACGATTATGCATAAGAATTACACATGAAGTATCTCTGACAGAAGAAAGGCGAGATAAATCATCACATAAAAATGCATTGTAATAACATGTGCTAGAGGCTGGTGTAATGTTGTTATGTCTCTAGATGTGTTTAGAAATAGAAGTGTGAAGCTTCTGTTCTCTAAGAATAGTTTTTACGTTAAGCAAAGAATTGTTCGTGCCAAAAAAGGGTGAATATTAGAAAAATTGTCCAATTCAAAGAATTATTGCTTGAACGGGGAAAAATAGATTTCCAAAGCTCTTGGCAGTTTTTGTTGATCAAAACTGAAGGCCGAATTCAGAGTTCATGGGAACGCTGTGTGTCGGAAAAGCTTGTAAAAGTTATTGTTTCTGTTCGGGTGAGAACATCGTATCAGACAGGCTCTCAAAGAATTGGTCTACAAATTCAGGTGATAGTTCAACCAAATTAGATAGCGCTGTAACTTGGCAGGTGTGAGAATGATTGCTGTCATCATAGTCGGGACCAGCAATGCTCACAGAACGTTGTACCTGGATGATGTTGCTTTTGTCACTCGCTCCACTGTTACCACTTGGCTGTAGTACAGGAGTCTCCACGAATGCCGTCATCAGGATTGGTAGCCGCTGGGGACAACACAATGCGTGAGCCGTTATTGGACTGAGCAAAGTATCGACGTCCATTGGTACTGCTGATGGAAGTGAAAGACAGATGTCCAACACGCATTCATCGCCGCAAAGCATACACCGTAGCACAGGTAAAATGCAATTTTGCCATATCGGTCTGAATGAAAGGAACCAGGTCATGTTTAGATCTCTCAGCCTGGCCAATCCAAGGACGTTAGTTATCCTGTCCCGGTAGCGCATTGCTAGGATTGTCTCTTCCATTCCCATGGGAGCTATGTCTGAGCCGAGGCTTGCCATAACGTAGCAGAAGGGTCAAAAATAGAATCCCTGCGACGAGTCCCAAAAATAATGGTATGCCGCCAAAAACAGAGTGTACAAAATTAGGAAAGATTCCCAAAATTGCCTGGAAGGGTGTTAGCAGTCCCGTAAAGACTGTCTTAAATATGCCTGGGATGCTTGTTGCACTAGACATGTTAAGGAGTTGGCTGAACATTTCTACGAAATGCACGGGGCAATTTGTTGATAAAAGGTCATGAACTTCAGTAGCTGTCCTTGCAACTAGAAGATCATACGTCTCTTTAGATGACGTTATAGGCACTGTTGTCTGTAAAAGTACAGATTCCATTTTGCTTAATGTATCAATTCGTATAGAATAGAGATTCAGACGAGGCCAGATGGCAGTCACTGTGTCTGCAGGCCCACTCGGAAACAATGCTTGCATACAGCATTTGACCATGGATGTTACTTCTACTAGATAACTTTTCCCTGGCACGAGGCCACAACATCTGTGATCCGTTCTAAGAATGTAACTCCCGTTCGAAAGTTGCATAAAGAAGGGCTCTATCTGAGTTGCAGGTGTGACTAGCTGGTGGCATGAAAGGTTGTTTGAATTTCCATCACATGCTCCGTGTAAATTAATACCCTGACACAAAAGTATACCGCTTAGTGAATGTTTACAGTTGTCACCACTAAGAAATACATTTTTGTCACTGTCACTATAGCAAGAATGAGTGTATGGTAATTTCCATTCAGATTTGTTCTGTTGAAATGTAAAATTTGTGACACGTCTAACTCAATATCTGTGGTTGTATTCTCAGGTATTGGCTTTGGTATAGACGGTGTTTTAAGGTCTTTGATCTTAGCTAGGCCAAGACAAGATGTTTGGTGTATTGTGTCATTTAAAAACAACATTTGTTCTGGTATCATGCAGGTTCTAAATAGTGCTTCAATGCCCTGTACCTGCCAATCTTTTGTACCCCAAATTGTTTTCGTTTCAATATTATTTTTCCAATAATCAAAACCAAATGTCATCATTTTGTCATAAAATGCTTCTGAATATATCAATTTAGAATTTGTCAGCATTGTTTTCATTCCTGTTTTATCTAACAGTTTGTAATCAAATGTTTCTGCATCACTGGTGTTAAACCCTGAGAAGTATTTGAATTTCTCAAAGAATGCTTTAGAACTGCTTTTAGGTGGTGTAGAACAATGTTCCCATTGATTATACATAAAAACATTTCTAGGCTGTGCAGATTTATGCAAGTAATGATCCCCATAGTGGGTGTAACAGAATAACTGCTCATAACTAGATGAACCTTGTAAATAATCATGATCTGTGAATCTAGCTGCAAATCAAAAAGGAGAGAGAGGACTAGGTAAGCCAGTCCGGGTCCCCTGGTTATATGTAGAGATATCAATATAGGACTAGCTATGTTGTGTTAGAGGAGACTCAGAAGGTATATCTGTAGGCAAACCCTTAGGTTTGGACATGAAGCCCTCACACACCAACCTAGTTGGTGTCATGCTTCATCATCGGGCCCACCACAGTGACACCGAATGTGTCCCGGGTGTGCTGCGACTCCAGATTACTGAGGAGCAGGTATTCTTACTGAGTGTGCAGTGCTGGTGAGAATGGAGGTGAAAGGTTTAAAAGCTATCCAGGAGGTCCCAGTTCCCGAGGGTAAAGGTAAATTTTAATACCTGGGCCCCTGTTAGCAAGATAAAAAGGCTGTGGACGTTGTGGAGTATATTAGGGGCTCCTACGTCCTTGTGGTCTACATGTTTCAGCCAGGCCTTTTGATTAAAACTGGCTTTCCTCAGGACCAAATGAGTATGTGTGAGTGAAAATAAACTATATTAAGTGAAAGTGTATGGTAAAAAAGTGTTGCACTCGCTAAGGTGCCGTACGTGTAAGAGGGGGATTCCCTCTGCTTTACTGTACATAAAACACAAAACAGTACAGACATACAAAGAGAGTCATTGAGAATGGTATTAACCAAAACACAACAATTGCCGGCTTCTGGTGTGCGTGAGCGACCTAGAGCGGCAAAGAACTTAGCCATGAGTGTGCCATGGCTATAGTGAACTATGGCGGTAAATTATTAAACGCAGTGGCAGTGGTGGTCTACACAGCGAAACAGGCATAGCGTGAGGTACAGGTAAGTGTAGTGCATAATTCCTCACACTTGCTACTTGCTGTTAAAGCCTCATGGGTCACTTGGCAGGGAGGGAAAGGAGACCCTAAACATTTGTAGAGGATTACAGTTAAGATATCACCTGTGGAGAGAAATTGTTGCTTACCCAGAGCGTTTGTGCAGAGATCAAGCTTACTCACGGTATTTCCGATCAGCGGTTCCTGCGACCTATCGTCCTGCTCCAGTGTCCCGAGTGAGCTTTGCCAGAGTCAGGTAAGGGCTTAAATAGCCGGTTTGATTGTTATCACCTGGAGAGGGGAGAGGGCGCGGTCGCGTTTTCTGTTTAGGGCGCAGGCGCTGGGAGCTAGCGGTTTTCACCTAGCGCATGCGCAATGTGAGGTTTCCAGCGCATGCGCGGTAGAGGTGAATACGAGCGCTATGCAGTCGCGCATGCGCCATGGTACTGGGTTGGCAATGGTAGTGGCAAGTGCGCGCGGGTCCGTGCGCAACTGAAGGAAAAAGAAAGGAATAAAGTAAAAGGCCCAAGTGGGTCCCTTATTATTTAAAAAGCAACAACAGGGATTACAAGGTATATATAGGTCAAGGAGGCAATTACAGAGTAGGGACAGACCACGAGTCTGAGCGCAGACAGGGATACTGACCAATATCTTACATATGTGTTTTTTATCTCGCCAGAGCATTCCACGGGATGGAATCATTGAGCCCCTCTATATGGGTAGAAAGGCGATAAATCCAGCGTTGCTCTTTGGTGAGCAGGATCTTCTCATCACAACTTGAAAGTGCGAATTGTTCGATCACCGTCCAGGTGAAATCATTCGGGGTGTGATTTTGCACGATGAAATGCTGGGTCAGTTTGCTGATGTTTTTACCACAGCGCATGGTGCTTCTGTGTTCAGTCATCCTAGTTCTGACCTTCCTAGTCGTCATGCCTACGTATCTCAAGCCACAGCGACAGGTGATTAGGTATACTAGGTTAGATGAATTACAGTTTGTGAATTGTCGTTGTGTCCAGGTTTTCCCAACTTCCAACGACAATGTCTTTGAAGGGGTAGTCAGGTGGCAGACGCTACAGTTGTAACACGGTTGGTGGCCTATTAGTTCTGGTAGGCCCCAGGTGTTTAAAATTGTCTGGCTGGTTTGGTGTGTTTTTCTGGGTCTCGTAGTGACCAGCTGATCCTTCAAATTTTGTGCCCTTTTGTATGCGAAGCGTGGGAGGTCCCAGTTCCTCGTGCCTGAATTGATGATTTTCCAATTTTTGCGAATTATACTGGAGACCTGATTGGAGGCGGTGTTATAGGTGGTCACACACGTCATGGTTGGTGTTTCTGGTGGTCTGACCACGGCCTCCAGAAGGGCCTCCCTATTCTGATTGCGTGCTCGTTTACAGGATTTTGTGATGATTCTGGACGGGTAGCCACGATCTTCCAACTTGTGGACCAAGGCTTTGGACTGGTGTTTGAAGTCATGGAGGTTGCTGCAGTTCCGGCGAATACGGAGGAACTGACCAAATGGCAGATTCTCCCTCAAAGGTCTGGGGTGGAAACTGTCAAAACGCAACAACGAGTTCCTGGAAGTTGGTTTGTAATGAGTCGTTGTGGTCAGACCCCCCTGATCAGCTTTTATGTTGAGGTCCAGGAACGCCAGTTCAGTAGAACTGCTGGTGCAGGTGAACTTCAGAAAGGGATCAAGGCTATCTGTCCCTACTCTGTAATTGCCTCCTTGACCTATATATACCTTGTAATCCCTGTTGTTGCTTTTTAAATAATAAGGGACCCACTTGGGCCTTTTACTTTATTCCTTTCTTTTTCCTTCAGTTGCGCACGGACCCGCGCGCACTTGCCACTACCATTGCCAACCCAGTACCATGGCGCATGCGCGACTGCATAGCGCTCGTATTCACCTCTACCGCGCATGCGCTGGAAACCTCACATTGCGCATGCGCTAGGTGAAAACCGCTAGCTCCCAGCGCCTGCGCCCTAAACAGAAAACGCGACCGCGCCCTCTCCCCTCTCCAGGTGATAACAATCAAACCGGCTATTTAAGCCCTTACCTGACTCTGGCAAAGCTCACTCGGGACACTGGAGCAGGACGATAGGTCGCAGGAACCGCTGATCGGAAATACCGTGAGTAAGCTTGATCTCTGCACAAACGCTCTGGGTAAGCAACAATTTCTCTCCACAGGTGATATCTTAACTGTAATCCTCTACAAATGTTTAGGGTCTCCTTTCCCTCCCTGCCAAGTGACCCATGAGGCTTTAACAGCAAGTAGCAAGTGTGAGGAATTATGCACTACACTTACCTGTACCTCACGCTATGCCTGTTTCGCTGTGTAGCCCACCACTGCCACTGCGTTTAATAATTTACCGCCATAGTTCACTATAGCCATGGCACACTCATGGCTAAGTTCTTTGCCGCTCTAGGTCGCTCACGCACACCAGAAGCCGGCAATTGTTGTGTTTTGGTTAATACCATTCTCAATGACTCTCTTTGTATGTCTGTACTGTTTTGTGTTTTATGTACAGTAAAGCAGAGGGAATCCCCCTCTTACACGTACGGCACCTTAGCGAGTGCAACACTTTTTTACCATACACTTTCACTTAATATAGTTTATTTTCACTCACACATACTCATTTGGTCCTGAGGAAAGCCAGTTTTAATCAAAAGGCCTGGCTGAAACATGTAGACCACAAGGACGTAGGAGCCCCTAATATACTCCACAACGTCCACAGCCTTTTTATCTTGCTAACAGGGGCCCAGGTATTAAAATTTACCTTTACCCTCGGGAACTGGGACCTCCTGGATAGCTTTTAAACCTTTCACCTCCATTCTCACCAGCACTGCACTCTCAGTAAGAATACCTGCTCCTCAGTAATCTGGAGTCGCAGCACACCCGGGACACATTCGGTGTCACTGTGGTGGGCCCGATGATGAAGCATGACACCAACTAGGTTGGTGTGTGAGGGCTTCATGTCCAAACCTAAGGGTTTGCCTACAGATATACCTTCTGAGTCTCCTCTAACACAACATAGCTAGTCCTATATTGATATCTCTGTGAATCTAGCTGACATTATTAAATCAGACATCATGTCATTAATACTGTTAAAGTCCCAATCATCAGAGAATGTACTAGGTGTCACAAAGTCACTTAAGGAAACCTTTAGTTGAGGAGGATACTTCAGGATTTCGACCGGACCATAGATCTCATAGTCTGTTTTCTCCCATACTACCCCACCAGGTATTGGAATTGCTGTGACATTTACTGTTGACAGTTCTCTTTTCTTCACGTGGGATGATCTGTGTGGTTTCAGGACTAGGTTGATGTTCTGACTTGCTGTGTCCATTCAATTGTAATAAACTTCCCTAAAATTAAAACTAAAATTAGGCATAGTAGGAGTATGAATACCCCTGAAATAATCCAATGCTCAATCAACGGTGAATCCAGATATAATTCTTTGATTTGTTGAAGGAGTCCTGTTGTATTTTCTTTAGAATACTTTTTTGTTTCTGGCATCACTTCGGGGTCGTTTTGATCTTCAGAGAAGTTGTCGAAGTTGATGAAATAACCAGAGGCAGTTCTGTCAATTGTTGGGATTGTTCTTTCAATCTGTCTCTCGGTAGCACTTTCTGATGCCACATCATTGTAGACTGGTGTTTCTTGACGAACTGTTTCAATCTGCGTCTCAAGAGGCACGAGTTCCATGGCATTATTGCATAGTCCTTCATTGTGCACCGCAGGCTGATCGAATGTGATTAGTCTTTCAGTTTGAACCTCTTGGATTGTTGCAAGTTTGGGTATTCTGTTGTTTCTTGGGAGTCCACTGGGCCTACTGTTGATTATAGGCCACATGCTTGTGGTTTTACCAGTTCGATGGACATGACTCTGTTCTCCTTTTTACCAGCAAGGGGCGGTAGCACAACTGATCTTGTTCTGGTGACTGCTAAGACAGGTACTGCTTTTCTGTAAGAAGGCCCAAATTCCTTCTTAACCGCGATCTTTTCTCTGACTAGATCCCCAATCTTTGGAATCCAGACAGGCCTTGCTGGGGCTGTTGCTGGTGGTGCCTCGTCAGTGGTACTTGGCTGTTGCTTTAACTTTATGTTGCTTAATGATTTTCTTGTTTCATTCAGTTCCTGTAAAACAGCCAAACGATCCTTTACATCAAAGTGCGTTGTTTCTTCTTGTACCACTGACATCTGACTATCGAGGTCCTGAACTCGCATTCTAATTCCGAACAATAGTTCGTATGGGCTGAAACCTTTTAGAGAATTTCTTGGCATGTTGTTAAGACTAGTTTGGACACTTATTAAATGTTTGACCCACCCAGCGCCTGAACCTAATACCTTCGCTGTTATAGATTGCTTTATGTCACGGTTTTTTCTTTCTACCACACTGTTCCCTTCCGGGGTATGACGGACAAGAATACCGCAACCCAATTCCCATGCTAGCCATGGCCTCCTTATAAGCTCGAGAGCTGAAAGCAGGACCCTGGTCAGAATGGAACGTGGTAATTGCGTATATGCCGATAAAGACTCGCAAATCTTTTATAACCGTTCTAGCGTCAGCCGAGCGCTGGAGGCCTCATTTTTTAAGTGCTTTTCGTCTTAATGGTGTACACTGGGACGCGCTTCTCTTCTTTGATTGCGCAGATAGACCGCCTTATGCTGTCTAGAAGGGATCCTGAAACTACACTGGCCTGTTCATTACTGCGATCTCTGTTGCAGTTTTCACAATTTTGAGCAAAACATTGAATATCTATACTCATTCCTGGCCACCAGTACTCTGATTGTAATTCTTTCAGAGAAACCTTGATTGTTTGGTGTTTCAGACCCAACCCCATGTGTGCTTCCAGTAAGAGGAAGCCCCTCCTGCTCCTGTTTGGAATTACTCTGTCCCCCACTCCAGGGATTCGAGCAAAAAGGAACGGAGTTTGCATCGATTATGTATGCATAATTGAGTGGATAGTTTACGGGCAGTGCTGCACAGTCGCCTTTTACGGTCGTTTTTACTGCCAGCATGGTTTCCCCGTCTATGTATTTATCTGTACGCTTTTTTGTGGCTACGGAAGCTGGTTTAGTTGCTTCCGCTTTGGCTGTATTAGCCAATGAATTCCCTGCAACGTGAACGCCATCACGTTGAAGACTCTGTGCGTGAATCACGTGAGTCTTTTGTAGTTCTTTGTGTAAAAGAGCTACCTCGTTCCAGAGCAATTTATGCTTTATTGTGGCACCTGTGTCATCTTTGTAGTCGTTTTCAATCCAACTCTGCAGTTTATTGTTGTAAGAGTTGACGCAAAAATGAGAATCGCACACGATAAGTGTCGGGAATTCACGTTCTGCATTTTCGAGCGCCATCTTTAAACATCTGATTTCAGTTCTCTGAACCGAACAGTTTCTTACAGATTCAGTTTTTGTTACTTTCGGTCTGAATTTACCGCACAGCCAACGACCTTTAATAATCGCACATGCTGCATCGTAGGATTTTCTCTCTACGTTGAAATGCTGTACAGAGCTATCTGTATAGATTATACAGGCGTATTGTGGGAGAGGCAGAATTTCGATTGGCAGAGGATATTCTTCTTCATATTCTAAATCATTCAGTTCTTCGTATTGCGGGGCGAAATAGTATTTCACATCTTCCGCTCCTAGAGAATCTATACACTGTATCCATTTCGGATCCAGTGACACTGTAGGCAGGTTTACTGGGCTGAATAGCGCTTCGAAGGCGGATTCCGCTGTGAGGATATTAATCCTTTTGCCGTGTGCTAGTTCTCTATCATTTGCTAATGCCATTTGCACTGCTTTCACAGTTCTTTCTGTGGGACTGAATGTTTTTTCTACTTGTAAGTACAAGTGAGATTTAACTGAAATAGGTACCTTTTCTCCCTCATTAGAGGTTAGGTACGTGAATCCGCATCTTCCTGAGATGACTCGGATTACAAGATCGCGTGTGTTGTCACGTGTATCTAATTTTGTTTTTGCTAACATGTCTGTTTGCAGCGATCTCAAAATTTCTGTGTGTTTTTGAGTCCAATTGATTTGTTTAAAATCAGGTTTAATTAGTTCGTAGAGAGGTTTAACCCTCTCTGCGTAATTTAGTATGTAAGTTCTCCCGAAATTCAGAAAACCTAGTATGGATTGTAAATTCTTCAGCGTTTTTGGAGCTTGGAGTACAGCGCACTTCTCTAAGAAGTTGTCCGCTAGGCTTTTCCCTTCACTTGATAATTCGTACCCTAAAAATAGTACTGTCAGATGGGCAATTCGGGACTTTTTAAAGTTGAATTTGTAACCCTCTGCTGCGAACCCAAGTATAATGGTGTTCACTCTTTTCAAGTGAGTATCCAAGTCGTCGTCTGTGAGATAAATATCATCTACATAAGATAATGCTTCATCATCATAGATTTGTAGTAACTCTGTTACCCTAGCTGAGAATAGTCCTGGGCTGTTCTTGAACCCCTGTGGGAGTCGACAGAATTTTTTCTGTGACCCAAATGCAGAGAAAGCGGTCAAATATTTGCTTTCCGGTGCAATGTTTTGACAAAAGAAACCATTAGAAATGTCTAATGTCGTTTTATATTTCTTCCTAACTATATTATTCATTAGGGCTGCACTATGCGAGTTATGTACTGCAAAAGTTTTGCAACATGTATTAAGATGTCTGTAGTCCCAAACTAGACGATATGAATTGTCTGGCTTGGAGACAGGAAACAAAGGATTGTTCATTTGAGAGGTGCATGTTTCAATCACCCCTTGGTACTCAAGTTGATCTAAGATCTCCCTGACTTGTTTTTTAGCTTCTTGCTTTATGGGATACTGCCGTTGGGCAGTTGGTTCACTTTTTAATTGGATTTTTTGAGGAGTTGAGTCCTCATCCCATCCTACATGATTTTTATATAATGCAGGTGCCTGGGCCACTGCCCATTTCCTTGCATATGTGTATTTTTTGTGAATCGGAATGTGATTAGAGAAGGCAGGCATAATCACTTCTTCGCCACGAGGGCACTCCCTGACAAACTCTGGGGGCCAATCTTTTTCAGCTAACAGAATATCATAGCCTTTTGAGAGCTTATCCCAAAATAGACCCTTAATTTTCCTAGTCTTATACGCAATGTTATTTCGTATATTTTATGGGGCTCGCTAAGTCTGGTGTCGGCAGTTTCAACCTGACTGTATTTATTCGTGTCCACTGTCTCCAGATGACTCATCAAGATCTTGCGCGCTATACTGATCTCTGCTGCACTGTCCAACATTGTCAATGCCCACTCCCCGTTTTTCAACTGTGTCCTCAGTATTCTCGGCATGGTTGATTACCCTAATACTGGCTACCTTCTTTTTCTGAAATTGAGATTTCTTATTTTGAGCAGGTTCCTTGTCTTTGGACTTGGTGTGCTCTCCTGGGTCTGACCGTCCTCTTCTTTCCGAATTCTGTGGAAAAGATCGAGAGGGACGTGTATCAATACTTTGATATCTATCAGGTTTTTTCAGATTATCCCTATTTCTAAGGTTATATCTTTTCTCAGAGGGCTCCCTCTGGGGAGACTGGCGTTCTCGAGTCGGAGTTCTTTCCCCCCGTCGAGGAGACCTTCCTCTGGACTGGAAAACTTTTTCCTTGGGAGTGGATTGTTTATTTCCATCCCAGCTTTTTTTAGGAGTGTTTAAATTATTTTTAATAAATAATTTTACTAACTCTCTATAAGCTTTTGTTAATTCTCCTATGTTAACTAAGAGATCTTCCTTTGACATTTTTGCAATGTCCGGATGTGGTGTGTAGCTGGCTAGAACCGGCCACGTGGCTCCTGGTCTACCTAGTGGACCGAGCCTGGTTATGTGATCATTATGTTTTAGGGCGCCATTAAACCAGAGCAGGTGCTCTTGAAATTTAAGTGGGATTTCAATCTCCTCGAAAGGAGCGTACTCTCCCGGAGGTTCCTCTATTTTGTAATAGTGAAACTCTTTTGTTATAGCGTTTACCGCTGGAAAGTTTATCCATGAATAGAATACCTCTGTCTGCCGATACTCGTGAGCCTCTATCACGAAAATTACTGTACCACCTTGAGTTGTCAGTCCGTTTTCTATAAGTTTTAAAGTTATAGATCTTCTTAAGTGGACCGGGATGATAATAGCATCCGGGTCTGTGTATTCGGGACCCTGCTGAGTCGCATCTGCTGCGGCCCCAGTGGTTCCGTTTTCTGGCATTGTAAAAATGCGAGGTTTGCAGAGTAGGTCTCCAAGGAGACAAAGATTAGGTGCACAATATTTTGGAACACTGTATCCTTCAACGTTGAATAAACCAGAGCTTTACATAGGAATCTCTTCCTACTAAGGTCGGGCGGATTTTAACCTTTCACCCACTCCAGACGTCTATTGGAGTATTTACGGGAGAAAGGGGTCTGTGTGAAATATGCACGACTGAGTTACTCTAACTGTCTTGCGTTAGTTTATCGCCTTACCAAACGTTTGGGCGCCATGTAGTGTAGTTCCTAGTTTCCCACTAGGCCCTGCGCATTGGAATAACATAAACAGTAGTATCGACGTGGAACTGCGGATATTCCAGGCCTCCACTGACTATGCTAAACTTAATTGGGTGTGTTACCAACTAGCTCAGAGGTCACTGGAAACTTTCTTCTCTGCATGGGAAGTGATCAGCTTCCTTGGCACAGACAAGAAGGGATTCAGCTTTCCAACAACCGTGCAACATGACAACTTTGCTCCTCAGATCAAGAGTCAATCTCTAGGGTCGTGTGAAACAATAGACATGTATTTCACTCAGTCAGTCTAGTGCAGTTTACTTTCACGAGATGTAGAGAATAGAGAGACTGGCGTTTTGTCAATAAAGGGTTAACATTTATTGAACAGTCTTTCTTCTCGTACAAGAGAAATGTATTGCCACAATTGCAAGACTTGTTATGATAAAAAGTACGTACAGTAAGATAAGTATTGCGAAATAGAACTGTAAAAGCATTGATATGGTTTCTTAGCCATACAATGGTTTAAAAGTAATAAAACATATATACAGTCATATATACATTAGGCTAACATACTCAACTGGTGCTTCTAACTAAGCCTACCCCAGTGTGCCTGACCTAAGCCTAACACGTGGAAGGGGAGTTAGTAAGTAGCTTTAAGTTAAGTTGGTTTTGCCAAGGTTTGTTTCAAGAATTCTCGTCTAAGGGTTTAGTCAACACCATACCTCTGAATAGAATGATGGAGGATTGGTATCTCCTTCAGGGGTCCCTCTCGATATCCCAGTCACCCGCGAGGGTAGACCGGAAACGCCGGAGCTGGATTTCTCTGCAGGAGAAAGGCAGCGGGTCTCTTCAGCGCGTCGAGGAAGGAGGGGGGACAGCGTCCGCGGGCAGCTGGAATCTGCTGGATGTCTTCGCAGAGGGACGGCTGTTTAGCTCCTAAGCGTACTGCACCATAGTTCGCGCTTTAGCAGCGATAATGGTATCAGCAGCTTCACCACCACAGGGACAGCAGGCTGCAGCGACAGAGTGCTAGATTTACCAACACGGGGTCTTGCAGGCAGCTGGCATCAGCAACAGTAGCTCGCATTGCTTAAGGCAACGTTGGTAATATTTATACCTGACAGGTGCCGGGTTTGACGCAAGTTTGCTGGACATAAGACGTCAATTAAAGATGTCACTAGGAAGTGATAGTTATCAGTTGCTCATTAGAGTTCCATTACTAATCAAAACAAAGCAAGCGGGGATTTCCAGGTTTGCTGAGTTTTTATCTTGTTGAAGAACTCGGAGTGTTAATCTAGGAATATCAGATAGTGACTTCTGCTCTGTCATTGCACTAATTGGTCGCAAAGGAAGTGGCAGAGAACTATGCTGGAATGTGGCTCTGTTCGTGTGAGGCCAGAGATGACTTTTCTGAAAATCGCACTTGAACGGTTATGCCAATATAGGGAATAAATGGATTTATAGCCGAATAGGGGCATAAGGTCACAGTATCGATCAGGAACCTAGATAAACACGCAACAGTCACTGAGCTGTAAAGAATCTCTGTCCACCCCACAAAAACCTCCCCAAGACCAGGCGCGCGCATAACCTGGAACAGGTAAGGCCATTCCAGGCTGTCAAACCCCTTTTCAATATCTACCAAGAGTACTGCTGCAGTGGGAATCACACTGTGATCCTCTTCCAATATGCAGAGTAGACGTCTTACATTAGTGGCCGTATTTCAGGTCAGAATAAATCCCGCCTGATCACGGTGGACCAACTGCACCATGTATGGGAGGAGCCGAGTTCCGAGAATCCTACTGAGTATTTTATAATCGGATGTTCACATAGATAACGGGCAATAAGCCGCCCTGTCCGAGGGGTCCTTTCCGGGCTTCAGCAGAGGGATAATGATAGCCTCGCAAGTGGAGGCCGGCAGCCGTCCCACCCTCTGTGCTTCCGTAAAAACAGCCAACAGCTTAGGGGCCAATAAATCGATGTAACTTGAGTAAAACTCTATAGGTAGCCCGTCAGTACCCGACGTTTTGTTACGCACCATGTGTTTAACGGCACATCTTATTTCCCCCAATGTGATCTCCTGACCTAATAAGTCTACTTGCTCTTCTTCTAGCAGCGGAAACGTTCTATCTGCCAAAAAATCCTCTATGGCATCTCCAGTAACCCGCAACGTACTCCTGTATAACTCAGTGTAATATTCTAAAAACAACCAGTTGATCCTTTGTTGGGTATACACTGATGTTCCCGTCGAAGAAGTCAACGCTAATATGGGCATACCCCTAAGGGCTGGGTTGGTCAACCAAGCCAGCAGTGTGCTCGCTTTATCCCGTTCCGCATGCACCCGCGCCAACTATGTTCTGTGGTCAAAACAGCGAAACCGCTCTATTTGGGCTGCCACCCCCTCTCTAGCGTCCGAAACTTCTTCCCGTGCCCCCGGGTTCTCAGTACGAGCTCTCTCTGCCATTCGCAAATGGTGCTCCGCCGACTCTATGTCTCACAATAGCGTCTTCCAGACTATCACCATTTTAGTAATGCACAATCCTCATATTACCACTTTAAAAGCGTCCCACTCTAGTGTCAAGTTCGACTCCGTGCCCTCATTCTCAAGAAAATATTGAGCATACCTGTCTCAACATCTGCGCGAAAGACTGGGTCTTCCAACGTCCCCGGCCGTAAACGCCAGGTCGGTATCACAGGTCTCTCCTGGACCCAGTGTATTGTCAGCAATAACAGATTATGTTCCGATAATGTTCTCGCCAGATATTCACTGTGCCCCACTTTTGCATAAATTTCTGGGGTGCATAATTTAGCGTCCAATCGTACATGCAACTCATGTAATGCAGAAAAGAAAGAATATTCTCGCTCCTCCAAGTGTTGTGCTGCCCACGTATCTATAAGCCCCTATCTATCTTGCCAGTCCCTAATGATTTTAGAAATTCTATGTATGGGTGCTTCAGGTAAAGGTGGCTGAGACCTATCCATATTAGTGTCAGTTATAGAATTGAAATCACCTCCAAGTATTACCGGGCCAGTCAAATAGGGTGCCAACTTCCCTGACAGGTGGGCAAAAAAGGCCGTCTGATCCACATTAGGAGCGTATATACTACATAACGTCACATCCATACCATTCAGGCGTCCCTCCACTACCACAAATCTCCCTTCTGGATCTACTAACTGCTGTGTCATGTGGAACCCCAGCCCTAATCCATATCAGTGTACCCCTAGCGAAAGCGGAGTACGTTGTGTAAAAAAGTTGCCCTCTCCATCTACGCTGCAGTGCCCGGCCTTCAGTTTGGTTAATATGGGTTTCCTGAAGGAAAGCTATATGTAAACCCCTACGCACTAAATAAGCATGTACCCTGTGGTGTCTCAACATTGTCTGGATCCCCGTACATTCCATGTAATGCATTTTAATTCAGGTGACGTCCCCATATTGTTCTCCAAGTCCCATACGTAACTGTTCACTTTCTGTGGTCACACGGGTGGCCCCTACTTCCCCAAACCAAACCCACACAATCCCCCAACAACCAAACCGGCTCTAAAAATCTTGTACCCATCCAAACTATCAAACCAATTGCTTCCCTGGTAGCTACCAGAGAACCACTCAAACAACAAAGTTAGGGGACGTGTCCAAGAGCCGAGAAGATCTGGTCCCCAACACCACGAGTTTCTGGCACCTTGCCCCACTAATGATTAAGCCTCGATTTTTCCTGAGGCACACCAGTTTGAGGGAGCCACATTCCTCAATTTCCCCCACCCCTTGCCATCACAGCTGATAAATATACCAGCAACACCCACGAGAGAGATGAGGCCTAGCCATAAACAAGACACCCTTGACGTCTCTTGGAAAAGTCTTACAGAATCATGCATCAGTGAACTCATCCGCTGTCCCAGGCGTAACATGTGGCATTGGAACACTTCCTGTGTCAGTCTCATCAGAGGCAGTCCCGCTAATCCCTTCTCCGAATCTGTTGCCATTATCGAGTCTGCCCCTCGTTCTTGGGATATTGCTGTCACAGCCTGCAACACCGCCGATCTCTCCTTCTCCGTCTAGGTCTCTGAGTGCCAGGATGGCACCCTCTAGTGGCGCCTCCGCCAGCGGGCCCAGGCCGCGACCTGCTTCGTCCAAACCTACTCTATAGGACTCCAGCCAATTTCATGCCTCTTCAGGCTGTCGAGAAAGAATGTTTTACCTTCCATGGTCACCCTCAAGCATGCAGGAAACATCAAAGAATACTGGTGGATGCCGTCATCGCGGAGTGCCTTCTTGACCTCCAAGAACGAAGCTCGATGGCGCTGCACTTCGAACGTATAATCCGGGAACAGTGTCACATTATTATTATCCACGCTGAAGGGGCCTGAGGTGAGAGTCTTGTTCAGAAGCAAGCCCTTGTCCTTATAATGGAGTAGGCGCGCCACCACCGGCCTGGGTGGCCTCCCGGGTGATAACGGTCGGGCAGACCCCCTATGTGCTCTTTCCAAGGTCTATAAGGGGGTCAAGCCCTCAGGGTCAACCTCAGTCCGTAGCCAATTCTCTAAATAGTCCACCATGCTGGCCCCTTCCACGCTTTGCGGCAGCCCCACCGCCAATACATTATTTCTTCTATTCCGCCCTTCAGCCCTCTGCTCCAGGGCTTGTAAACGGCGAGTGACATCTCCCATCTGAGCTTCAAACGC
The DNA here is from genome assembly GCF_964263255.1 of Lissotriton vulgaris. NCBI lineage: Eukaryota > Metazoa > Chordata > Amphibia > Caudata > Salamandridae > Lissotriton > Lissotriton vulgaris. The sequence goes on from NC_141687.1 coordinate 818,905,052, forward strand.
CTTATGAGTGGGCTCCAGGACCTCTAATGTGGTTTCAGTCTGTTTCACACGGTCAACTAGCTTAGCATGGTCTGCTCGAAGGAGGCCCAGCCCTAGGGTCACCTGCGCAATGTCCTGCTGAAGGGCATCCCTGGTGTCCGTGATGGCTTTAAGTATCTGATCTACCTGCTACTGCATCATCCCCTCGGGCTGCGCTTCCGCTGCATCCTGCTTCCGTTGATCAGCCGCCTCTTCCTCCGGTTCTGGAGGCGCTCCCCCCTGCTTGCCTAGTGGTTTCCCCATAGGTCTCAGCTCCTCGGGCCACTAACAGCGGCTTAACCTCTTAAATGTTCCCTCATTTTGCCTGTGTAAATCGCAAGTACCAGGCTGTTCCCGCTGCGATGGAGCTCCCTCTCACCAGTGCTCCTAGTGGGCCACTCACAGTTCAGTCGCCATCACACTTGGGAATCCCCTACCACTTCCTGATAGCACTCCGTGCGGCAGCTCCCTTAGTACCCTGGTTGTACTTCCAACGTCCCGGGTGCAGAGGTCTCCTCTTCCTGCCTTCTACTCTTCATCCCCAGACATGCGAGGTGGAAAGATCCTTGTCCCGAAACCAGTGCACCTTAATCAGGGCCCCGCCCGTCAACACTTCTCGGCCCCGAGACCAAGATCGCCTCATTAAGTTGTCACCAGTTGCTCACTGCGTGCTCGCATCCTGTGTTCCCCAAGAGGCAGCGATCTCCGAGATCTGTCCCCGTCACCGCTGTGGGATATCTCTTTTTAGACTCCAGCAGCAATATTCAAGGGCCGTTGCAAAACCAAGACGGTGGGTGAGTCCCTCCACCGTTTCCCCAGCCTAAACAGCAAGCCAAATCCTCAAGACGGAAGGCTCCAATCTCCACCCTGCGGTACCTTTGTGGGCACTCCACCACCCTCACTTCTTCCTTCCAGCCTGCGTGCGGTCGTGGGGCCACTCAGCCGCTGTGCCAATTCTCGCGGGTGCTCCGCCAACACCTGCAGCGTCAGGTTAGTAGCCCCCGATGCAGATGCCGCCTTTGGAGCGGTTCTTCCTCTCCAGATTCCGTCAGGAGTGCGCACTGGAGTCCCCCCGGTCGCAGTGCCTGCTGCTCAGTGAGGCTCACAATATGATGGCCAAGTCCACGGGCCACTCTCCCAGCGATCTATACAGCCACGGGCCTCGATCAGGAGAGACCCTGGTTAGATCTGTTCGGGAGCCTGGGCTGGATAGCTTGGCAGCACAGGTGTTTTGTCTGTTAGGTCGGTAAGTTAGAGGCTCTTAAGGTTCTTGGTGTACCTGCAGAAGAGGTTAAAGAAACACAGCAGGGCCACTCTCTATGTGGAGCTGGTCTCTTTTGGAGTCCCTCGATTTGCAGGTAAGTTTCGGCAGCTGACTGAACACAAACAAGCCTTAGTGCTTGCAACAGGATCCGGTTCCTTGGGTATTATTGCAGGGCGGGTCCTGGCATCTCCAAACTTGGTAGAGAGACTGATATGGCCTCCTGGAGCACGAAGACCTCTTGCTGGAGTGCCCCTCCCTTGGTAGGCCTAGGAGGTCCACAGAATGCTGTACCGGGCAGGTGCAGTCAGTGCCTGCTGGTGAGGGAAGTAGCTACTCCACTCCAAGAGAGATGCTACAAGGTCCACCTATTGGCAAGTTGTTGTCGGTGATTGTCAGGAAAGCTACAGTCAGGCAGGATTTTGTCAAGGTAGATACTGGTCCACAGATCTCACGTCTTCAGCTCTTCTTTGTCCTTCAGGAAAACGAATTTGCCTTCCTGGGGTCAAGGAGCCACCTATATTTAGAGGCGTCAAGGGGGGTGAAGGGCAGTAGCCCATGAACTACTTATCCCTGGGTTCACTACACCCCCTATATGACCACTTCCTGTGGGGAGTGGGCATAACCATGTCCCAGAGTTCCTAATTCTATAAAAAGCAAGATGGTGGAACCCTTCTTTCTTGGAGCACATCAGGTGGCCCACCTTAGGGGTGTGACTAGCCTGGTGGTGCAACACGCCTACTGCATTGTTAATTTTCCGCCTATCTTGGTGCCAAATGGGCCTCAGGGTGGGGGCGGCATCTCCCAGTTCTGGGAGAAGCTGGTGTTGCATATAAAAGGCAGCAGAGGCTTTGAATCCCCTTGCCTTGATATGCTAAATTACTAGCCATCATCCTGGAGGTGTAGCGAACACCTTCCTCCCAAGCAGGCATTGTTTCTGTCCTCAAGCTCTCGCCTGCAGGGGTCAGAAACTTTTCTGTGGTAGCAGGCTGGATGATACCAGTCAGCCAGCTCACTTTTATTACTGGTAGATTTTTCATGGGGCACCTCTAAGGTGACCTCTGGGTGCATGTCCTAATAAATCTAGTCCTGGTGCCAGTATAGATGTATTAATACATGGTATTTACACCTTAGGATTAAGTAAAGCCATCATGTAGCTGGGGAAATCTTAATGACTAGTGCCCAGTAAATATACATAAGATAACTTCCCTGTTCACTTGTACTACTAGTAATTGCACTAGACAGCACAGGTGCTGCTCAGGTATATATGCCCTTGCATGTTATATAATGCAGCCTGCCTTGGGCAGATAAGGCCTGCTGTAGGGGTGACTTACATATATTATATGCGATTACCTTGACATCGCACACAGTGAGGGGAGCGTGGCTAAGGTGCAGATGAAGACAGTCGCGTGAGCTGGGAACTCCGCGCTGACCCCGCCAATTATCCTGGTTTGGGAGCCGGTAATGTTCGTCAAATCGCCCAAGAGAGTGCCAGAAGGTGTTGGGAACTGCTAACGTCGATAACAGGCAAGGTTGGCGAGGGCCAAACGACCTGGTGTGCCCAGCCTGAGCGATACCAAGATGGCGCCGATGGCGACTGCCCGCAGCCTGCAATGAGACAGTAAGCAGGGCTCGGACATCAGACCTGGAGCTCGAAGGGAGCTCGAAGGGAGCTTGCTGAGAGCGGCGGAGGGGCCTCAGTACTGGTTCCGGTGTGGACCTTAAGGAGCAGATGGTGCGTAGAGTGCAGAGCGGTGAGACACTGCCCTGGCTCAGGAGCACCCTATAACGTGGCAGCCCGTGGCGGGGAGGAGAGTGAGCGGAGAGGTGGCTGTCGGTGGTCTCTATGGGTGGAGACCCGAAGAGATCTAACTGGGGTCTCTCCCGATCGAGGCCCGCGGCGGTATAGATTGCGGGGAGAGTGGCCCGTGGACTTGGCCACTATACTGTGAGCCTCACTGAGCAGCAGGCAATGCGACCAGGGGGGACGCCAATGCACACTCCTGACGGAATCTGGCGAGGAAGAACCGCTCCGAAGGCGGTCTCTGCATCGGGGGCTACTAATCTGGCGCTGCCGGTATTGGCGGAGCACCCACGAGAATCGGCACAGCGGCTGAGGGGCCTTACGACCGCACGCAGGCTGGAAGAAGTGAGGGTGGTGGAGTGGCCCACGAAGGTACGGCAGGGTGGAGATTGGAGCTTTCCGTCTTGAGGATTTGGCTTGCTGTTTAGGCTGGGAAAACGGTGGAGGGACTCACCCATCGTCTTGGTTTTGCTGCGGCCCTTGAATATTGCTACTGGAGTCTAAAAAGAGATATCCCACAGTGGTGACGGGGACAGATCTCCGGGATCGCTGCCTCCGGGTGAGCACAGAATGCGAGCACGCAGTGAGCGATTGGTGACAAATTAATGAGGCGATCTTGGTCTCAGGGCCGAGAAGTGTTGACGGGCGGGGCCCTGATTAAGGTGCACTGGCTTCGGGACCAGTGCTCCTTAATCTTTCCACCTCACGTGTCTGGGGATGAAGAGTAGAAGGCCAGAAGAGGAGACCTCTGTACCCGGGATGTTGGAAGTACAACCAGGGTACTAAGCGAGCTGCCGCATGGAGAGCTATCAGGAAGTGGTAGGGGATTCCTAAGTGTGATGGCGACTGAAAGGCGAGTGGCCCACTAGGAGCACTGGTGAGTGGGAGCTTCATTGCAGCGGGAACAGCTTGGTACTTGCGATTTACATGGGTGAAATGAGGGAACATTTAAGAGGTTAAGCCGCTGTTGGTGGCCTGAGGAGCTGAGACCTATGGGGAAACCACGAGGCAAGCAGGGTGGAGCGCCACCAGAACCGGAGGAAGAGGCGGCTGAACAACGGAAGCAGGATGCAGCGGAATCGCAGCCCGAGGGGATGATGCAGCAGCAGGTAGATCAGATACTTAAAGCCATCATGGACACCAGGGATACTCTTCAGCAGGACATTGCGCAGGTGACCCTAGGACTGGCCTCCTTTGAGCAGACCATGCTAAGCTAGTTGACCGTGTGAAACAGACTGAAACCACATTAGAGGTCCTGGAGCCCACTCAGAAGGCGTTTGAAGCTCAGATGGGACATGCCACTCGCTGTTTACAAGCCCTAAAGCGGAGGGCTGAAGATGCCGAAGGGCGGAATAGAAGAAATAATGTACGGGTGGTGGGGCTGCCGCAAAGAGTGGAAGGGGCCAGCATAGTGGACTATTTGAGAGAATTGGCTACGGACTGAGGATAACCCGGAGGGCTTGACCCCCTTATATACCTTGGAAAGAGCACATAGGGTGTCTGCCCGACCGTTAGTGCCCGGGAGGCCAACTAGGCCGGTGGTGGCGCACCTACTCCATTATAAGGACAGGGACCTGCTTCTGAACGAGGCTCGCACCTCAGGCCCCTTCAGGGTGGATAATAATAATGTGACACTGTTCCCGGATTATACGTTCGAAGTGCATCGCCATCGAGCTTCGTTCTTGGAGGTGAGGAAGGCAGTCCGTGATGACGGCATCCACCAGTATTCTTTGATGTTTCCTGCATGCTTGAGGGTGACCATGGAAGGTAAAACATTCTTTCACGACAGCCTGAAGAGGCATGAACTTTAAACTGAATATTAGCTTTGAGATCGCACTATTCTGGAGCGAGTATTTTATGATGACGACCACTTCCCTAAGAAAATCTGGGAAACATAGCCTATGTTTTAGAACTTGTACATTCAGTCCACAGTGAGCAAAACAGATGTGTTGTGTCTCCTTCTTCAGACTTTTTTCACAGGTTTGTAAACATTCTTGTTGGTTTCAGTATGAAATCTAACATATGTACTATGTATTTTACAAATTGTAAAAACAGCACTTCTGGACAGAATAAAGCATTTCACTTCAACTCAACCACTAGAAACAGATAGGAATAGGACTTTATGTGACTATGCTAAACACTACAACCCATGACTTTCAAGGCGCTCTAGCAATGTCAATCAAAAGAGAGTAATATTCACTGGCAAAAGGAAAAGATATTAAGGGCCTTTTAACTCAGGAACATCAAAGAGGACACTTTGTGAACAAATGCTTGAATTTGTTTCGAAGAGAGTCTTGTCTTGTTTTACATTACATAAAACTAATCAGCTACTATTGTGGGACAAACCTTTGTAAGTTTGACAATCTGAAACATTTCCGCCCTCAGAAATCAGGTCACTAATTTAAAATTTAGGACAGAAGCACAAGTTACTACTTGTGTAACGATATATCTGTAAGAGACATTAGTTAGTGATAGATTCCTTACCTTAGAATATCCCCAGGCGTCAGACTGGATCCGGAAATTTTTGCGTAGCAATACCCCTGCGCGCTGGTAGGCGTCGTCTGCGGCTCCGCGTCCGTCGTCGGCGTCGTGAGCGCCGGGATGACGTCGGAGTATATAGACGGCGCCCATGCGCGCTGACGTCAGTTCTGATAACACAGCTTTTCCGCGCCAGATACGCAGAGCCATGATAGAACTAACACTGGTGCCATGAAACTAGGGCCCTGAAAGGGGATGACCTTAACCCTAAATATCGGTTCGCAGAACGGGGAGGATGGGAGGGCGGTAAGGAATCTATCACTAACTAATGTCTCTTACAGATATATCGTTACACAAGTAGTAACTTGTGCATCTGAAAGAGACACGTTAGTGATAGATTCCTTACCTTAGAATAGATACCCCAGCAATACCAACCCCGGTGGTGGGTCTGCGAACCAATATCACACCAGAAAGTCCTGGAGGACGGAACGGCCAAAGAAGCCATCCCTTCGGACTTGACTGTCCAGGCAGTAGTGTCTTGCGAACGTGTGCAGCGAGGCCCACGTGGCTGCCTGACAGATGTCCTGCAGGGGGACACCGCGGCCCAGGGCAGTTGTCGTTGCCCGAGTGGAGTGAGCCCGCAATCCAGCCGGGGGCTCCTTCCTCGCCATGGAGTAGCATGCTTGGATGCACAAGATGATCCACCTAGAGATGGTCCTCTTGTGTACAGCCTTCCCCTTCTTCGCGCCCACGTAACCAACGAAGAGTTGGTCATCCACCCGGAATTGGCGAGTGCGGTCTAGGTAGTAGGAGAGCGCACGTTTTGGATCCAGACGGTGGAGCCTCTCCTCCTCTTTCGAGGGGTGCGGAGGCGGAAAGAAGGTGGGCAAAGTGATGGACTGCCCGATGTGGAAGGCCGTGACAACCTTGGGCAGAAAGGAAGGTCGTGTACGCAACACCACCTTATCAGGATGTACAGACAGGAAAGGTGGAGAAGAAGAAAGAGCCTGGAGCTCACTCACCCTCCTGGCAGAGGTGATGGCAACCAGGAAGGCCGTCTTTAGAGTAAGGAGACGAAGAGGGCAGTTATGAAGTGGCTCAAAGGGAGCACACATCAGATAGGTGAGAACAAGATTCAAGTCCCACTGGGGCATCACGAAGGGAACAGGAGGGAACATGTGCGTGATGCCCTTCAGAAATCTACTCACAATAGGGGACTTGAATAAAGAAGGCTGATCTGGTAGCCTCAAGAAGGCTGATAGAGCAGAAAGGTACCCTTTAAGAGTGCCCAGAGCAGAGCCCTGCTGGGCAAGGGAAAGAAGAAAGAGCAGCACTTCCGAAAGGGGTGCAGAGAGAGGATCCACAGTCTTTGCTGTGCACCATGCCACAAATCTGTTCCACCGGCAGGCGTATACCGACTTTGTGGAGGGACGCCTGGCTGCCAGAATGATATCACAGACTTCGGGAGGCAAGTCAAATGGCCTCAACTGCCGCCGCTCAATCTCCAAGCTTGTAGGTGGAGACTGGACAGGTTCGGGTGCAGGACCGTCCCCTGCTGCTGCGACAGAAGGTCCTCCCGAAGAGGCAGACGAATCGGGGGATCGACTGACATGCTGAGTAGCTCGGGATACCAGTATCTTCGTGCCCAGTCCGGAGCCACAAGGACGACCTGGGCCCGGTCGCGCCTGATCTTCTTCAGCACTCTGGGCAGAAGTGGTATAGGCGGAAAGGCGTACAACAGACCGCAGCTCCACTCGCGACGAAAAGCGTCTCCGAGCGAGTGCCGCCTTGGAAATTCCAACGCGCAGAACTGCTGACATTGCGCGTTCTCTTCTGTGGCGAATAGATCTAACCAAGGCTCTCCCCACTGTCGAAAGAGACCTTGCGCCACGTCCGAGTTCAGACGCCATTCGTGATCCATCATGCACCGGCGGCTGAGTTCGTCCGCCCTGGCATTCAGAGAGCCTGCCAGGTGTTGAACCACCAGGGTCACGCCCTGATGTTCCAGCCACTGCCAGAGGCGCAGAGCCTCCTGGCAAAGGGTCCACGACCCCACACCGCCCTGTTTGTTGCAGTACCACATGGCGGTGGTGTTGTCGGTGAACACTTGCACCACGCTCCCCCTGACAGAGGGGAGGAATGCCTTCAGTGCAAGACGAATCGCCCTCAGCTCCAGAAGGTTGATGTGGAGCCGGGACTCCGCCGGAGACCAGAGGCCTCTGATCTCCGCCTCTCCCATGTGGCCTCCCCAGCCCTGGAGGGACGCGTCCGTCACAACTACGTGCTCCGGCTGGGGTAGGGAGAGGGGTCTGCCACTGACCCAGTCGTGGTCCGTGAGCCACCACTGCAGTTGCTTCGCAGTGCCCTCTGAGATCAGGACATGATCGGACAGGTTGCCCTGATGCTGGGCCCACTGAAACTTTAGGTCCCACTGCAGAGCCCGCATCCGCCACCTGGCGTGACGCACCAGAAGGATGCAGGAGGCCATTAGCCCCAGAAGCCGCAGCGTCAACCTGACCGAGACCCGGGATAACGGCCTGAAGACAGGAATCAGAGCCTGAATATCCCGAACCCGCTGTTCGGGTGGGTAAACCCGAAACTGCGCCGAGTCGAGAACCGCTCCGATGAAGAGGAGCTTTTGAGAGGGACACAGGTGCGACTTCGGCACATTGATGGAGAACCCCAGCAAGTGCAGGAGGTCGGCCGTAGTCTGGAGGTGGCTGACGACTGTCTGGGGCGAGCCCGCCTTCAACAACCAGTCGTCGAGGTAGGGGAAGACTGATACCCCCTGCCTGCGCAGATGGGCTGCGACCACCGCCATCACCTTTGTGAACACCCGTGGGGCGCTGGCAAGGCCGAAGGGGAGCACGGTAAACTGAAAGTGCTCTTGGCCTACCATGAACCGTAGGTAACGCCGGTGGGCCGGCAGGACGGGGATGTGGAAATAGGCGTCCTGCAAGTCCAACGCTACCATCCAGTCTCCTGGGTCCAGGGCAGCCAGGACCTGAGCCAAAGTGAGCATCTTGAACTTCTCCGTCCGGAGGAAGCCGTTGACGTTCCGCAGATCCAAGATAGGGCGTAGGCCCCCTTTGCCCTTCTTGGGTACCAGAAAGTAGTGGGAGTAACAGCCACGTCCTACTTCTGGCCCAGGAACGCGCTCGATGGCCCTCTTGGCCAAGAGGGCCGAAACTTCCTCTTGCAGAAGTTGCAAGTGATCCCCCGACACACGGTGGTATTGAGGTGGCATGGATGGAGGGGAAGACTCGAAGGGGAGGGAGAAACCCCTTCGGACAATTTGCAGCACCCACCTGTCCGAAGTGACTGTATGCCAGTGGGAGAGGTGATGGCGAACCCTGCCTCCCACGGGCGTCACATGGGCCTGAAAACTCGGAAGGTTTTGAGGCGGGGGCTGCTGAGGGAGGTGTGGACTGGCCTCGCCGCTGACCCCGACCACCGCCGCGGCGGTTCCCACGTCCGCCACCGCGCTGCTGGACATTTTGCGGCGTGTGGCTGGCGGTCCGTGGTGGGGCGCCCCTTCCGTGGCCACGAAAGGAGCGAAAGGCACCCGATTGCTGGCGTGGGGCCGTAAGACCCAAGGACTTGGCCGTGGCCCTGGAGTCCTTGAAACGTTCCAGCGCATGGTCTGCCTTGTCGCCGAAGAGGCGACGGCCATCAAACGGCATGTCCAGGAGGGTGGCCTGGACATCGGCCGAGAAGTTGGCGGACCTCAACCAGGCGTGGCGTCGAACCGCCACCGTCGTTGCCATCGCCCTGCCCAGTGAGTCCGTGGTATCCAGCCCACACCGGATAGAAAAACGTGCCGCATCACGGCCGTCCGCAAGGGTTTGGCTGAGTTTAGCCCTGACCTCCTCAGGGCATTGTGGCAGCACCTCCGCAACCGTGTCCCACAGAGTGTGGGTGTAGCGGCCCAAGAGACAGTTGGTGTTCACTGACCGTAGCCCTAGGCTCACAGACGAGAAGACCTTCTTCCCGAACTGCTCATATCTCTTGGATTCCCTGTCGGGCGGGGCCGACGGGAATGCGGTCTGGGAGTTGGAGGCCTGGATGACCAGACTCTCGGGGGTGGGGTGGGTGGACAAAAAGCAAGGGTTGCCCGGTGCCGGGCGGTAGCGTCTGGCCACGTTCCTGTCCACAGGGGGGCCTGTGGCGGGCTTGGACCAAGTGCCCAGAAGAACGTCACACAAGGCCTCGTTGAACGGCAGGAGGGGCTCCGCGGAGCCGGACTGCTGTTTGAGGACCTCAGTGAGGAGATTAGTCCTCACGGCCGCGACGGGGAGCTGAAGGTTTAAGGCCTTAGCTGCCTTCGTCAACACTACACTGTAAGCAGAACCCGCCTCCGAAGCCACAGTCGGGGGCGACGTAAATCCAGTGTCTGGCGAGGTGTCAATACCACTGGCCTCCCCAAGCTCATATGTCCAGTCCTGATGTGACTGGCAATCACGTGCCAGAGGGTCCTCGGACCCCTCCCATTGCTCCTCGTCACCCGGCTCCTGGAGACCAGGATTAACAGCCAGGGCCTCCTCGTGGAGATAGAACTCTCCGAAGGCCGACTGAATCGGCGCCCAGCGGCGCCCCTCCGACTCCTGAGGAGGACCGTAGGAAACATTGGGGGCGGCAACCACATCGGCTGCCGGGGACGACACCTGAAGGGACGGCGCCGGCGAGGTCGTAGGGTCGACCGGCGAGGTCCCGGATCCGGAGCCGGATCCAGCGAGGTCGTGCGGCGCCGGGACCGAAGTCGCCAGCGGCGCCGGGCCCGAAGTACCCGACGTCGTCGGGGCCGAAGCGCCCGACCCGGAAGGACCTCCAGACGGAGCCGATCGGCCCGAAGGCGCCACGGGAACCGACTGAGGAGGGAGGGCCCTCATGGCCATGAGGTACCTCTCGACCTCCTCCTGCGACGCGCCGTGCCCAGGGACCCGAAGGTGTGGGGCAGGCGGCGACGCTTGCGACTCCCGCGGAGCCGCGTGGGCGGTGTCGCCCGAGTCCCCGGTCGCATCGTGCGAGCGACGGGGCGGGGCGGAGGATCGATGGTGTCGCTCCGACCTCTCATGCCTCTTACCTGAGGACTTGGAACCAGACGATCGGTGTCCACTCCCGGAACGTCGATGACTCCGACCTCGCGACCTGTCCCTCGACCTCCCGTGGGACCGGGACCGGGACCTGGAGCGGCGCGGGGCCGACTGCCTCAGCTCGAGACGCTTGCGGGACCGCTCCCGCCTAGCCTTCGACGTCAGGGCCCGGCAGTCGGAGCAGGTTCGATCGTCGTGGTCGAGGCCTAAGCACTTCAGGCACCGGCGATGGGGGTCCGTGACCGACATGAGTCGGCCGCACTTCGAGCAAGGCTTGAACCCGGGCATCCCTGGCACCGATAGTCGAGAATCGACTAAATAGAGGATCAAAAAGATCAAAAAAGTTTTCAGTCAAAAAGTGACTGGGGGTAGAGCTTCTTCCGGATCTGCGCTAGCTGGCGCGGAAAAAAGAAGAACTGACGTCAGCGCGCATGGGCGCCGTCTATATACTCCGACGACGTCATCCCGGCGCTCACGACGCCGACGACGGACGCGGAGCCGCAGACGACGCCTACCAGCGCGCAGGGGTATTGCTACGCAAAAATTTCCGGATCCAGTCTGACGCCTGGGGATATTCTAAGGTAAGGAATCTATCACTAACGTGTCTCTTTCAGATGTCACATGCTTTTGAAAATCGTAAAAGATAACTACAATAAAAATGAAATGTATAAATTAGCACTTACCTTCCCCTAACAATGTTTTCTTGCAAGAGTTCTTGGATAATATTTCCAATGTTGGAAACGTTCACCTTGTTGATCAGACCATTGATTGACTTCTTTAGTGCTTCCCAACTCATCCTTTGATAGGCCAAACTGTGGAAAAGATGTACTACGTTTAAAACAATGTGAAAAGGCAAATTTAACAACTGGCTATGCATAGATTCAAAGTAATTTTTCAAATTAGTGTCTGTTGTGGAAAGTCACTGGGGAAGACTACTGAAACAGAGTAGGTAGAGTGGTAAGGAAATCTTAGGTCAGTGCCAACATAACATTTTGGACAAAAAAAACCACAGCAATTCACCAGTTATAATTAGTAGAGCAAACTATAACTTGCACCCCTCCATTCACTGCTTACGACCTCATATATTACATTACTCGCCATGTTCTATGACCTCATTTATGAAATCACTGATGACATCTCACAACATCATTGATGACATCATCCTGTGCTTTATATTAGTTTGTTTCATAGTTTACATAATTTTTGACCGGAGTTTTATATAGCGCAAGCTTGGTCCGAAGGTATCAGAGCGCTTAACATGAGGACCAGTTAAGTTACAGACGGACACTATAAAAAAAATTTGCTGGGCAAGGGGAGATTAAGTGATTTGGCCAGAATCACTGGATGTTGAGCGTCCCTGCCAAGAATCGAACTTGGTTCCCCAGCATCGAGGTCGACCGCTCTAGCCGTAAGGCCACCTTGATTGTTTGATCCCCCGGGACTAGATGTGGGTGCCCCGGTGTCCACCTGGGGCAGCCACCAATCAGCACTTTGGGTGCCACAGGGGGAACACCAGGGCCTCTGTGGCAGCAGTGTGGTGTGGGAGCTAGCATTGCTCCTGCAAAGAGGAAGCAGCTATTTATGCTTCCTTCCTCCGGGCGGCACCATGTTTAAATCTCCCCCCGGCTGGGAGCAGACGTGCCTTCCCTGTTGGCAGGAAAGGCTTGATTGCTTCTGCCAGGTGGGAGATTTAAATATTCTCCGGCCAGGCTGGCCTACAAAGGCTCGGAGTGGAGAGCCTCCTCCACAGCATTTAAGCCCCTGGGGAGGAGGTGCCAGGGGCCCAAAATTGGCTTAGGTAGAAGGACTTCACTCATGCCCCCCCTCCCCAAATACTTATTTTGAAAAATGGAAGGGCAGCATTTCTTTTTTGCCACGCCCCAACAGCGGGCGGTTCCCCCCCATAGGGACTACGGGGCAGGGTATCCCTACACTATCCCCTTTTATATTTGGGTTTTTTACACTTCCGGACAGGGGAACAGGTCCCCGAGTCCTGTAATGGCTGGTAGCAGCATTTTTTTTTGACCAATGAAAAAAAGCTCCCTAGGCCAATCTTAAGGCTCTATTTTTTAAAATTGGGTTTGAGAGACACTCGCAGGAGTCCCTCGTGCCCTATTGTCCAGTAACACAAATACTTTGAAACCTTAATTTTTCAAAAACTACTGAATGGATTTATACCAAACCACAAAAGGCATGATATACTGACCAAAATCTAGCTTTCTGCCAAATATGGTTAATTCCGTTCAGCAGTATTAGGGCCAGTGCTTCTTAAAGAAGTTCAAAGAAAATGCATTGGGTTTTACGGTTTAGGACCCTTTTTTCTCTGCCCTGCTTGACGGATCACTCAGCAAACTGTCCATTCACAGACTAGATAAAAAAGAGCACTTATAAAAAAAGTATTGTGAAGATTCGTCAACAGTGCATAAGTTATAAGCAAAACCAAAAAGGCATTTCCTAGAAACGTTGATCAACTATACCTACGCAGTGCCGACTGCTACTGATTATATCTATCTATTTGTAAATATATATATATATATATATATATATATATATATATATATATATATATATATATATATATATATCCAAAGAATCAGCGCTTGAGCTCCACAGGGCGGGGCGTTCTCCCCACTCCACAGAAAGACGCAGACACGGTCCAAGTACGTGCAATTCGTTTAATTAGTGCAAGCACATCGCATGACGTTTCGGCTCCGATTATGTTCACTACCCTAATGGTTTCTTGAATGAAGGATCCGTGTGGCAGTGTAGGACTATTATGCCCCAGGTCACATTAGCACCCCATTTGGGGTTAAAATACAGAAGAACCTATGGCAGCCTTGTTTAGGCCAGGTTTATACAGATTAATTTCTGAAAATAAATGGACATAAAAATTGGACCATGCTATCAATATCCTCTCCATATTATTTGTAGCAGTTTTTTGCATAAATGTATTAGCATGTAAATAAAGCACATCAAATCAGCACACACAGGTTATTTTCTGCTTTAAGAAGCTTGTTCTCAGAATAATTGGTCTCACATCACCAGTGCAAGAACTCATTGACGTGTTAAACTTCCTTTAATATTGTAATGGGCTGTCTCTTGGTTTTGTAAAGTAACAGATTCCACTAGTGTGTCAGAATCAGAATACGCCTTCAGTAAACATTTCTGATTTCGAGTTTTGCTGGCATGGTACACCGCTATCAAACTGACGTAGTATACTTATCCATCAAGCAGATTCTGCTTGCCCCATGTGTGCAGCCTGTAATTTATTCACTGGTTGCACTGTCACAAAGCTTATTCCAACAGGCTGACAAAGTAGGGGTGTCAGAGTAAGGGTTTCAGATTGCCTCCCCTATTTACAGTGGATGGTTCGCTGTACTTCTTTTCGGTACGCCACTGCCAGAAAAACCCTGGTGGTCTCTTGGCCAGAAAAAAAGAAAATGAGTTACTTACCTGTAACTGCATTTCTCCAGTATGGGCATCTTTCGTAGATTCACATGCTTGACTCATTCACTGTCGTCAAAGTGGGAGTCCCACGGTACTATAATAAAGAAGGATCACTATCCTAAGCTATAATGGCAATGAAAAATCACTTAGATAGCCTATCATTGTTATTTTTTTTAAAAGGACCAAACTTCCAACCTTAAACAATTAGGTGGGGGCACTCTCTAGAACACTGAAGAGAGTCAGTTTCCCTCAGTTTTCAATCACACGTGGAAATAAATAATCCTGAGCTATAAGGGGAGCCTCTCAGGGAAGGAGGGCAGGTCGCATGTGAATCTATGAAAAATACGAATTGGAGTTACAGGTAAGTAACTAATTTTCTTCTCCAGTATTGGATCTTTCATAGATTCACATGCTTGAATTAGAATAGCAATCAGTTATTGTAATTAGACCTTTGTAGGATAAGTACCCGTTGAGGATGGTAGGTAACAGTTTAACATATAAATACATGCACGCTCTATATGCGACAGAATAAACATGCTGTTTGCAACAATATCATATGCGTATATATATATATATGGAGCAATTTCTGTTCCCAGTTGAGACCACAGAAGTAACGGACCACCACACGACTTGCAGAGTGTCACAGCGAACTTTTATTATCCATTTTGTCAGCAGTTCAGGTAGGCATGACGCGTTTCGGGCAGGGACTGCCCTTGATCACATAACGGAAATGCAGTTAGTGTCACTTTAAATAGCGCACACACTCGTTTTTTTCTTTCTATAGTAACACCACGTGTTCTAGTAATCAAAAACATAGAAAACAGACTTTTTTAACGTGTTGGGTGTTTTACATGTGCACAAGAAATTGCAACTTTGCCAGCTTAGATATAAATTATAGCAGCATAATTTATATTGCACTTAAAATAGAGATTCTTTCAATGTAGTTCAATTTGCAACGAGCATATGACCGCTTAAATGCGTATTGACGTGTACCAATATTAAACCAATAGCATAATACTTGAAAACCATATAATACAACTACCGTATCTTATAGATAGTGATCCAGTTAGTAAAACCTTTTGCAATCAATAAATAACATATAAATATGTTAAAATAGTAAAAAGTACCTTCAATGAATAAAAGGTCAATTAATAATTACATAAATAAATATTATGTTAAAATGATTGTGCAAAATGGCAATTTATCTTATGACTGGCTATAACGTAGCTGATATGTAATCAAGTAAATACACTGGCACGCCTAAAGGTCACGTTGCTAGTAAAAAAGATTACTATTTATAAAGTGCTAGTGCTGAACTAATACAATTAGGATAGGGCCTCTACCCTTAAGCCGCTGGTTCCTAAAGCAATAGATGACCAGATGTATTCAAAGTCAACTTCCAATTATAAAGTGCTGAGTGAAATGAGTGCAACCAAGATAGTGTAAAAGGTTTAAAAACATAGTGATACTGGGGAGAGATAAAAAGTCACAGGTTCAGTAAATGTCGCTCAAGGATGTTAGTAAATAGTTCACTTAATCTTGTGCTGTAATTATCTAGACTACTGGCGATGTTGTAGACACAAGTGACATAACCAACTTAATTGGTGGATGGGGTACAGGATACAATAATTATAATTACAGGAAGGTGTGCATGTCCTCCCTGTCATTAAGGCCGTTAGGATGCTTAGAATCAAGGTTGAGAATATATCTAGTCTCTAACTGCCTTAGAGCCTTATCTCTGTCCCCACCTCGCTTAGGTACCGGTGCCTGATCAATTACAAAGTAAGTGAGACAATTTACGTCTTTGTTGTGGCTCACTTTAAAATGTCGGGCTACCGGGTATGCCGGGTCACTGTGGATAATGGCACGAATGTGTTGCAGGATGCGCATATGTACGGGATTTTTCGTACTGCCAACATAACGCAAGCCGCAGGTACACGTAAGAACGTAAATGGCGTACTCAGTGCGGCAGTCATATTTACCTCTAATTGATTGTGCTTTATTTTTAACAGGGGTATTGTAAGTGGCAGTGTTGGCTCCAAAGTTGCATGCCCTACATGTGGCACATTTGCGAAATCCATTACTGGAGGGCATCCATGTTTTTATGCTTGTAGACCCAGTGGAGATCTCTTTGGATAAGAGATTCCCTATGTTTTTTGACTTTCTAAATGTCACGCTAGGATGTTCTAATAACGTGGTTTTAAGAATAGGGTCTGTAAGAACAATGGGCCAATTCTTTTTCATGATATTGCGTATTTTGCGCTCCTGTCTACTATAAGTGGTGATCAGTCTTGGGGAACTATTGTCATCTGCTGTACTGAAATCTACCTCAGTGGTGCTGGGCAGCAGGGTGGATCTCGATCTTTCATTAGTTTTACTCATGGCTTTGTCAAGGATGTCCTCGCTATACCCTCTTGCTCGCATGCGTTCTAAGCATGACCGGCTACAGATGTTAAATTGTTCCGGCGTGCTGCAAATGCGTTTAAGGCGCAGCAATTCACCATAGGGTATGCTGGCAATTAGGTGGCGCGGATGAGCACTAGATGCATGTAATATTGCATTTCCAGCAGATGGTTTTCTATATGCTGTAGTGGTTAGTGTCTCATCAGTTATCAGTATTTGGACATCTAAAAATTCGAGCATGGTGTCACTCATGTTTGAAGTGAAGTGTAAATTAAACTCATTAGTATTCAGAAGTTCAACAAACTCCAAAGCACTCTGCATATTGCCCTTCCAAATAACAAAAACATCGTCTATATAACGAAGCCATGAGATAACATTATTTTCAAATATAGTTTTGTGTTCCTTCATGAGGACCTGCTTTTCCCAAAACCCTACATGCAAGCATGCGTAGCTTGGAGAAAAGCAGGCCCCCATGGCCACCCCTTGCTTTTGTCTATACAGTTCCTTCTCAAATGAAAAGTAATTGTTATTTAAGCACCATGAAATGAGGGAAATCAACATTTTGTTATGCATAGCATATTCAGCAGGACGTGTATTTAAGAAATGTTCCACACCACGTAAACCACATTCGTGACGTATACTAGTATAGAGAGACTCTATATCTAGAGTTAATAAGATCCATTCCTTCGACCAGGTTATGTCACTGAGGTGCCGTAAAAAATCACCAGTGTCTTTTAGATAAGAGGGCATCGTTCTTACCAGGTCCTGTAAGTAGAAGTCAATGTATGAGCCCACATTTTCCGTCATACTTCCTATCGCCGAAATTATAGGGCGTCCAGGAACCGGAACAGTGTTCTTATGAATTTTTGGTAGTAAATATAGATAGGGCAACCTTGGGTGGGTGTTAAACAGGAACTTATGCTCGTCATTTGATAGCAGTCCCTCAGATTTCCATTTGGATAATTCTTTTTTTAAATTTTCCTTTGCTTTGTTGTATTTACTCCACGTTGTCAATTCATAACACTCATTGTTATTTAGTTGTCTCTTGGCTTCCGAATCATATTGTTGTTTTGGCCACAGGACCACATTGCCCCCTTTATCAGATTTTTTGATAATGACAGAGGCATCCTTGGCTAGCTTGTCTGTTAATTTATTTAGAGCAATTTGTCGTTGATTGAGGGTAACATTTTTATTGTGATTGATGGAACAATTCAATTCTTTTATTTCCTCCACGACGCGATCATGAAAAACGTCGATTGCGTCCTTTGGCATCAGAGGAATAAAAGCAGACTTGGGTTTGATAGGGCTTTCCCCTGCACCCTTCTGTAGTAAGTTCAATTCCCTTACTTTTGTTTGTGTGGGTGCCTGGGAATTCAATTCATCCTCATTATTCAAGCCATGTAAAGCCCATAACGCTGGTATTTCTCCTACTGACAAGCCAGAGGGGTTAGAGGCTTCCTGCTTGTTCTGTTTGTTTTCCCCTAGATCTTTGAGGGCATGAAACTTTTTGAGTTTTAACTTCCTAATGAAAAGAAATAAATCCACACGTGTAGAAGCATAGTCAAAATTAGTGTTAGGACAAAAATTCAGACCCAAAGAAAGCAGTTGTTCTTCAGCTTTTGTCAAAGTTATAGTGCTGAGATTAACTACGGTGTTGTCATTTATTGCTTTTTCTTCCGCCAGTAGTTTTGCCTCTTTTTTGGCTTGTCTTTTGCGTTTTCTCCGGGCGGTTTTTCTGATGGTGTTCCGCCTTCGTCGGCTTGCTTCCTTTCCTTTCTTGGTCTCAGAGTTTTCAGACGGTCCTGCACTAAAAAATCCACCTCTTCGCCTAAGCCCGGGATGGTATCCGTGGGTTCCATGCTGCCTGAACCCACTGAGCTCAAACTAGATTCGCTTGTAACGGATATTGTGTCTATTTCTTCTAGATCCCCAGTTGCTGCAGTCTGTTTAGTTTCCAGGATGTTTGGTTTAGTAGAAACTTTCTTTCATTTTGCGGATGTTTTCATATTTTTTTGCGAAAGTGTAGATTTGGCCTCTTTCATAATCCTCCAGGTCTCTGGCGAATTTGTGCACTTTTCTATTTTTTATCTTTTCTTCATATTTTTTCAAGCGCTCCTTAATTTCATTCATTTTTTTAGAAATCCAGTCCTGGTTTTCCATTTTACTTAAGTCATGTTCCATTTCCTCAATTTCTTTTGCGAGGGCTAACCGGTCAATATCAGCATATTTAATTAAGATCCTTATCAGGTTCATTGATTGTTGTAGGTTACTTTCCCCCCACTCTAGTAACATTGCGGGATTGGGGTGCTCAAAACTAGGAGCTAGAAGTATACGTAAACCCCGCGGAACCCGGTTGACCTCCACATATTTAGTCAGGGATTTACTCTCCCACCATTTTGTTAGCTCAGCTCGCATTTTCTTCTCCAGATTTTTCAACAACAAGTTTGCATCTTTATTTGCGTCTTCGGCATAATCCTTCTGCGTTTTTTTCTGTACATTTTTATCTTTATTTTTAACCACATTGTCGAAGAGCGCATCAGCTTCCTGCTCTCTCTCCCGTACTGCGTTACTCAACATGATGCCAGTATCCTTAGATTATTGTTGACTGCAGTTATGATAGCCTGCACGTATGTGTGCAACTCAGCTTTTTTACATATATAATGGAAAAACTCGCTGAGTTACGCAAAGTCGTAGCCCCGTCTTGTGTATGCTTTTTTCAGATTACTCACCGGTGGCGAGGTCGAGCCTTCGCGGGTCCTCCGACTCAAGCGTCGGCGTCCTCGAATACCGGTTTTCGTTCTATCGTAGCTCACAAGGGGTTTAGCCAGCCTGAAGATTTCCTTCCGGAGCAGCAGGGGTTGTCAGGTTGAAGGCGGCTTCCAGCACTCGAGGCGGGGTCCGAAGAGGCGAAAGCAACCAGAAACTTCCGCATTCGATATGGAGCAATTTCTGTTCCCAGTTGAGACCACAGAAGTAACGGACCACCACACGACTTGCAGAGTGTCACAGCGAACTTTTATTATCCATTTTGTCAGCAGTTCAGGTAGGCATGACGCGTTTCGGGCAGGGACTGCCCTTGATCACATAACGGAAATGCAGTTAGTGTCACTTTAAATAGCGCACACACTCGTTTTTTTCTTTCTATAGTAACACCACGTGTTCTAGTAATCAAAAACATAGAAAACAGACTTTTTTAACGTGTTGGGTGTTTTACATGTGCACAAGAAATTGCAACTTTGCCAGCTTAGATATAAATTATAGCAGCATAATTTATATTGCACTTAAAATAGAGATTCTTTCAATGTAGTTCAATTTGCAACGAACATATGACCGCTTAAATGCGTATTGACGTGTACCAATATTAAACCAATAGCATAATACTTGAAAACCATATAATACAACTACCGTATCTTATAGATAGTGATCCAGTTAGTAAAACCTTTTGCAATCAATAAATAACATATAAATATGTTAAAATAGTAAAAAGTACCTTCAATGAATAAAAGGTCAATTAATAATTACATAAATAAATATTATGTTAAAATGATTGTGCAAAATGGCAATTTATCTTATGACTGGCTATAACGTAGCTGATATGTAATCAAGTAAATACACTGGCTCCTAAAAGTGGCACGCCTAAAGGTCACGTTGCTAGTAAAAAAGATTACTATTTATAAAGTGCTAGTGCTGAACTAATACAATTAGGATAGGGCCTCTACCCTTAAGCCGCTGGTTCCTAAAGCAATAGATGACCAGATGTATTCAAAGTCAACTTCCAATTATAAAGTGCTGAGTGAAATGAGTGCAACCAAGATAGTGTAAAAGGTTTAAAAACATAGTGATACTGGGGAGAGATAAAAAGTCACAGGTTCAGTAAATGTCGCTCAAGGATGTTAGTAAATAGTTCACTTAATCTTGTGCTGTAATTATCTAGACTACTGGCGATGTTGTAGACACAAGTGACATAACCAACTTAATTGGTGGATGGGGTACAGGATACAATAATTATAATTACAGGAAGGTGTGCATGTCCTCCCTGTCATTAAGGCCGTTAGGATGCTTAGAATCAAGGTTGAGAATATATCTAGTCTCTAACTGCCTTAGAGCCTTATCTCTGTCCCCACCTCGCTTAGGTACCGGTGCCTGATCAATTACAAAGTAAGTGAGACAATTTACGTCTTTGTTGTGGCTCACTTTAAAATGTCGGGCTACCGGGTATGCCGGGTCACTGTGGATAATGGCACGAATGTGTTGCAGGATGCGCATATGTACGGGATTTTTCGTACTGCCAACATAACGCAAGCCGCAGGTACACGTAAGAACGTAAATGGCGTACTCAGTGCGGCAGTCATATTTACCTCTAATAGATTGTGCTTTATTTTTAAAAGGGGTATTGTAAGTGGCAGTGTTGGCTCCAAAGTTGCATGCCCTACATGTGGCACATTTGCGAAATCCATTACTGGAGGGCATCCATGTTTTTATGCTTGTAGACCCAGTGGAGATCTCTTTGGATAAGAGATTCCCTATGTTTTTTGACTTTCTAAATGTCACGCTAGGATGTTCTAATAACGTGGTTTTAAGAATAGGGTCTGTAAGAACAATGGGCCAATTCTTTTTCATGATATTGCGTATTTTGCGCTCCTGTCTACTATAAGTGGTGATCAGTCTTGGGGAACTATTGTCATCTGCTGTACTGAAATCTACCTCAGTGGTGCTGGGCAGCAGGGTGGATCTCGATCTTTCATTAGTTTTACTCATGGCTTTGTCAAGGATGTCCTCGCTATACCCTCTTGCTCGCATGCGTTCTAAGCATGACGGGCTACAGATGTTAAATTGTTCCGGCGTGCTGCAAATGCGTTTAAGGCGCAGCAATTCACCATAGGGTATGCTGGCAATTAGGTGGCGCGGATGAGCACTAGATGCATGTAATATTGCATTTCCAGCAGATGGTTTTCTATATGCTGTAGTGGTTAGTGTCTCATCAGTTATCAGTATTTGGACATCTAAAAATTCGAGCATGGTGTCACTCATGTTTGAAGTGAAGTGTAAATTAAACTCATCATATGCGTATATATATATATATATATATATATATATATATATATATATATATATACACACAGATATATATATATATACACACACACACACACACATCCATACATATCCAAATACATACATAAAAGATGTACCTGTAAAAAATCAAATAAGTAGGTACAGCAACAGAGGCTCCCCTTATTGGAACAGATGTTGTAACACCTCCTCTCAAACTGATGCATCACTACCGGCACCTATTCAGTAGTGCTGCGTGAAAGTATGGGTGCTCTTCCATCTCGCAGTATGACATTTTCCACAACGGAAAACCTGGAAACCGGGTATCCGAAATGGACACTGCCCTCGTTTAGTAAGCCCTTGTCTTTGCTGAGTGGCTTGCTAGCTTTGGAGGGGTAAAACTGGCTAACATTGCAATGGTTGCTTTTGTGACTAAAGCACCTTGTCGAACTAAGATAGAAACAGCTAATCAGTTTTACGAAGCTGTTTAGTACGATGCAAGTAGAATTTAAGACATCTTTTAATGTCAAGTGTATGGAGAGACCTTTCTGCTGGTGATGCCAGATTTGAAAAAGTTACAAGTATGATAGGTTCATTGAGATGGAACTGCAATGGAACCTTTGGAATGGATTTTGGATGTGTTTTGAGAATCACGTAATCATTAGGATAACGTAAGAAGGGCTCCTGTGTTGTGAAAGCCTGTATTTCACTTACTCTTCTAGGTGAAGTGAGCGCCAACAACAAAGCTACCTTTCATGTGAGAAACTTAATATCCACTCTGTGAATAGGTTCAAATGGAGGTTTCATAAGTTAAGAAAGAACTACATTTAGGTGTCATTCTGGGGGAGATGCTCCTACTGAGGGAAAGCTCAGAACAACCCCTTCATGAATGGAACACAGAGAGGAAGTGCGAGAATATCTATATCTTGATATTGCAGCAAGATCTACTTTGATTGAGGCATGCACTAGTCCTGATTGAGGCAGCAAAGGAGATGAGGCATAATCTACTCAGGTGATGCCTCTAATGGATGCAGATTGGACTGCGGACACCATAAACAGAACAGTTTCCATTTTAGTTTGATGGTTTTAATGACGGCTTTCGCTCTAACTTTCAAAGAATATCCCTACATTCCTGAGGGATATTCAAATCTCAGAACTCATGGAATGCAGGAGCCATGCACGTAAGTCGAGAGAGGCTGAGTCCGGATGTAGGACTTGGCCCTCGTTCACTATAAATAGAGCTTGCGCTGTCTGTAGACAGCAGCAGAAGCTCCGTGAACCAGTGTTGCCTGGGCCATTTGTAGCAATCAGGATGAGGCGACAGCGCTCCACTTTCCTTTTCTTGAGAACCTTTGGTATGAGAGAAAAACATATACATAGATCCCAGACTATCTCATCAAAAAAGCATTCTCCGATGATCCTGGAAGTGGGTACCGACTGGTGTAGAACTGGCATTTGGTGTTCTCGATTGTCGAGATGAGATACAATGTTGGGTTTCCCCATAGTGAGAATATTCTGTTTAGCTCTGACTGATCCAGTTCCCACTTGTGACAGCCTTTCTTGGCTCTGCTGAGTGCGTCTGACAAGATGTTGTTTGTTCAGGATATGTGCTCGGCCCTGAGAGATCTTGTGCGTTGTGAGCCAACTCCAAAGCTCTTGGCCTTCCTGAGAGAATGTTAGCGATTTTGTAACCCTGTGTTTCTTGACATAGTGCATGCTGGTTGGATTATGTGCACGAACCAGGAGCGATGATGCTGTAATCCTTGGTAGGAAAGCTTGCAGGGTGAGAAAAATGGCTTTCAGTTCAAGTCGTTTGATATGCATGGTCTTTGGGAAGTGTAGATCACTTCCCTTGAACTTGCAGGTCCTGCAAGTGACCGCCCACGCCTTCCAGAAAGGCATCTGTAGTTTTGATAAAGTCAGGTCTTAGAGGCAAAAACGTGAGGCCCTTCGAGAGATGAGATATCTGGAATCACCAATCTAGTGTCTATACCATCTTAGGGGTGATACCGGTCAGATCCTCGAAAGACCCTTGTACCAGGATCCACTGTTTCTGTGGCTCCTCTTGTAATGGTCTCATTTTTAGGCATGCAAGAGAGACTAGATTGATTGTGGAGCACATCATGCCAAGCATGGACCTGTACAAGCCCACTGAAACTTTTTTCTGGAGAGTTTGATTTTTTTGTCTTTGATGTCTTTCTTGTAAAAGAAAAGCTTTGTTTTGGATTGTATCTAGGGTGGAGCCTAGAATCCTGATCGTCTGTTATGGAAAGGTTGTTGACGTCTGATGATTCACAGTGAGAACCAGTTTGTGAAACAAGCTTTTGGAGCTTTGGACGATTGCCAATGGTGTTGGAACTTGCAGCAGCCAGTTGTCCAGGTAGAGGAATGCTTGATGACATTGTTTTCAGAGAGTGGCTGCTACTCGGGCAAGGCATTTGCTGAAGATGCAGAAGATGACTTGAGGCTGAATGGGAAGACTCTGAACTGGTAATGGGAGCCGGTTAAGGTGAAACAAAGATATTTGTGGTGTTTGGGATGTGGAAATATGCATCCTATAAGCCCAGAGTTTTCATACAATCTCCTTGGCTTAGGAGGTTCAGGATGTCGGGGAGAGTGGCCATTCAAAAGGATTGCTTCTGCGGTCTAGGAAGGGTCTCCATTTCCCCAATTTCTTTTTATAAGGAAAAAACAGGAGTAGAATCACATGCCCTCTGGGAAAACTGAACTTTTTCGATTGCTCCCTTGGCCAGCATGATGAGGGCTTCTTTCTTGAGTAAGTGAGGACGAGGGGCGTGCGCTCCCTTTGGTGGATTGGTTTGTGGTCTCTTGATAAACTCCAGGGTATGGCAATATTTAACGTGATACAATATGCATCTATCAGAAGTTATCGTACCCCAGTGGTGGAGGTAGTTGGTATTGTTCGCACCTACGAGATTGGAAGAAATGGAGGTAGCCGGCACCTGGTTGAGGTCACCGTTTACGACCTGGGTCTCAACTCTGGGTGGGTTGCTTTCGTCGAGGGCCTTGCTTTGTATGTGCCGCAGTGCGTGGTTGACAGTAAGGCTGTTGTTGGGAAGGAGCTTTGTATTGTGAGTGGAAGAGCTGATACAGTTGGGTGCACTGGTATCCTCTATAAGCACAAAAATCTCTTCCATGTGCCCATCGTAAGGGCAGCTTTCTGAATTGTAGAGTGCCAAGGAATCTGGCTGTGTCTGTGCCAGTCTCGATGTCCAACAGAGCATTGTCTACGTGTTTCCCAAATAGGATTTCTCCATCATATGCCATATCAAGAATTCTGGACTGCACTTCCAGCCTGAAGTTTGTCGCTTTGAGCCAGTCTTGCATTCTTATGAATGATGCACCTGCGATTTGGCGAAAGCCACTGGAGGCTATGTCCACTGCACAGTCTATGATCACAGATGATGTGCGCATACCTTCTTGCCTCTGACTTCGGGTCTTCAGGCACTAGGTCAATGAGGTCCCCAATGTCAGACCACATCTGCCTATTGTAGTGGCCTAGAATGGCCAGAGAGCTGGCCACACAAACCGAGATAGCAGACGTGGTGGACAATCACTTGCCTATGTTGTCCAAGTGCCTGTCCTCTTTGTCCAGTGGTGCAGATATGGGAGTGGATGGATTTTAAAGTGACGTTTTGCCACTTGTGAAATAAAGGAATATGGTTTGGGATGTCCTGTAAGCCAGGCGGGAGAATTCTCCGGGGCCCTATATTTCTTGTCAATGTGAAGCAGTACAGCTGCCACCTTTGCCGGGGTCTTTATGGTTTTAATCCCCTCCTCCCATGCATAATCTATAAATGGGATGGCTCGGACTCATTTCCCTTATCTGCTCCTTAGAATTAATAGGAGGAAGTTGAACTGCTTCACCAAAATTGAGAGCTGAAACCTTGTTGCAGCCTGAGACATTAAGTTAGGAAAGCCACCAATGTCCTCCAGAAAAGAGCCCACGGGCTTTGTTGCTGGAGGCAATGGAGTGGAGATGAGATAATCGTCCCATTCATGAGGGAGAGAATGAGGATCTGGAATTTCACCTTCTTGATTGTCATCTGTTGACGATGGGTCCTCTCTTCTTGGTGGTACCGCTATGTTAGAAGTGTCATTCTGGGTATCATAGGTGGAGGAATTGGCCTTGGAGTTGCAGGGGAGGTAGGCTGAGGTGGAACCACTGGTTCCTCCTGAGGAGGTTCAGGGAACCTTTTCTATAGTCTTGCAACATGGCCTGTAAGTCCTGAAAAAGTGACATAGGCACTTGAATGTCACCATGTCTGGCCTGTGGCTCATTAAAGTACTGAAAATGCGGGTCATAATGCCACTGCTTTGCATGAGGTGCATACTAATGGCCATATTATTTTTTTCCTCCCTGGATCTCTGATGGGCTGTGAGCTGCTCTAAAAGGATAGATATCGTCTGACTCCTTCAGGTCCAGCAGATACTTGGGGTAAAAGGAGAGTGTGAGAAGTTGGCCTGGTATATGATGATCACTATTCTAGTGAGCACCTTGCACCAGTCCAAACGACCCTTATAGGGGTTGGTTGTAAGTCAACCTTATAGACCAGCTATCCTAGGGGTAGCATGGACAAAAGCAGTCTTAGGCTAAACTCAAGAGGGCATGCGAAGCCAGCTGTTTTACCATATGCAATCCCTTTAATACCAAATGAAAGGACACCACACAAGTTATATATTATAAAATATATGTATTTATTACTAGAATAATCCCCTATACTTTTTATGAGCACAGAAGCACAAGCGTTAAACAAAGAACTTCATATAACATACAAAAGTTGCACAAATATGGATAGGCCCTGGTGGCCACTCAAACCATATACTAAAATAGTGGTATAAGAACCATGTCACGAACAATGGTAAGGCCTAGGGCCTTGAGAATCGCTGGGGCTACACTGGACTAACGAAGGTTAGGACATAGGAGGCCCACAGGATGCGGGTGCAGTGTCTATAGGCACTCGCGTTTACCATACAAGTCAATGGTGCGTAAAAGTTAGAAAGTTACTGTTTTAGGAGTCTTCCGACTGGACTAGAACTTAGCCACTTAAAACTAGGACACTAGAGGTGTAACCCACTACAGGAGCACCGGAGTACTCTCGTTACCTCACCCACAGGAAGCGGGTGAATAGGTGTCAAAGTGCGCCGGGGTTTGTTGTGGAGTTCTATGGAGCCTGGAGGTGAAGATGCTGCAGGCGACCAGTAGAGAAGAGTCCGGTTGGATCCAAGGGTGGATCGAAGATGTAGAGTATCTGAAAGCAGAGGGGACAGAGTCTGGGTCACTAGCCAGTGACCTGGAAGGAACCAGGCGATGTCGTGTTGCGATCAGGTGATGTCGTGAAGCTTGTCTCCGCTGCCACGTGGACCAGGAAGGATCGAGGGCAACCAGGAGGTAGACACGGACTGTCTCACGCAGGCTCTCGCTGTCGGCGGTGTCGGTTCTCGAATCGGAGTCAACAGGCCTTGGCAAATGCAACCCACGCAGGAATCGAAGATGGCTTCTGGGTCAGAACGGGAATGTCTGATGGACTGCTCCTTTTCAGGGGAGCAAGGGCCAGTCTGGAGCAACCAGACAAGCGGTGAAAAGTCGAAGGTTCGTCGTCACAGAGGCAACTAGCCAACGGGCAAGTGACCGGACAGACGCGTCGAGCAGGAAAATACAAAAGGGCCCCACGCAGCACTCGGTGAGTGTGGAGAGGTGATCTTCGGTGCAAAATCTGCTCGGGGCTGGGGCTTCTCAATCCCCAATACACAGCTTCGAGGGTGCCTCGGGATCTGCACAGGAAGCACTTCGCTGTCTTTCCAAGATGGCCGGTCCCACGTCTCACGTCGCCTCCACGGGTCTCAGCTTTGCTGTGGCTGTGGATCGGGCTGTTGGATGTCTGGAAGTCCGGTTCTTGTCAGTCTCTGTCGTTCGAGCTCCGACGGAAGCAACAACAAAGAAAACCTTTGAGCGCCGATGGTGCCTGCTTGTGCAGGGTGGTCACTCCTTGATCACAAGGGAGACTCTTCAGTCTTCTACGTCGAGTAGGATGTCGAAGGGTCCAGAGTTTCGTATCAAAGTTTCAGTCAGGATGATCTAAAGTCTAACGGCACAGCTCCTACCTTTATTCCAAATCAAGGGGCTGGATCTCCTGCTAGATCCCTCCTATGTGTGGGACCCAGGAAGGGGGTGGTTACACCCCTTTCCCTTTGTCCAGTTTCGCGCCAGAGCTGGGGCTGGAGTGCCCCAGCACCGGTTTGAACTGGGCTTTGCCTGGGACACCTTGTGCGCCCCAGGCAGTGTCTAGTTTCATTCAGCCCTCCCTGCCCCAATCCACTATCTCCTGTCTGGGGTGGTGTAACACCTCCCTGTGACAGGAAACCTTTTGTCCAGACCTCCCCTGCCGGAGTTTCGGTCAGCAGCAGGAGGCCAGACTTGTGTCTGTGGCAGGAGCATCCATTTTGTGATGCTGAGGTTCTGGTTAGATTTAACTGTGTTTAAGGAAAGTAACATGTATTCTCCCTCTAGAAGGGTGGAATGCTACCCCCGTCACCAGGACTGGCGAGAGGGTAGTATTCCAAAGCGTATGAAACCTTACACGACATGTTTTGATAAAGCCAAACCAAAGATAGCATTTAACCGCGAGGTTCATAATGCACTTAAGAGTATATGGTATGGCAATATCCCAGAACAGCTAAAGGACATGGTTCCGAAAGCTGCAGACAGGCTCAGCTCATGCTAGAGCACCATCTCACATAAAACCAAGCACTCTGCCTCCAGGATTGTTAAGGCCTGCCATAGGAGTGACTTATAGGTGTATATGTGTCCAGATATAAGTTTAGACATAGGTATACTATATCTAAGCAAGGGGTGTTTACACCACCTTGCCCCAGCTGAGTGATCAGCCAGTTGTGTCAGTTTGGATGGCCAGCCAGGGGTGGCAAAAGATATGCTGCAGCCCCTGGTAGGCCTTGGATACACCTATGCCCTGGGTACCTATAGTACTCTGTACAGGGGCTCATAAGGTGACCCAATCCCAATTGGTGATGTACCTAAAGTACATGGTTGTGAATTTAGAGAGAGAACAGCGGGGCTGTGGGTCTGATTAGCAGGCCCACAGCCACATTAAGTCGAAAACCAGTGAAGCAAAAAGCAAAAAGTGGGGTAACCATAGGAAAGCAGACCCTACTCTCCTACAGAGAGACTTTACTGGGGGAACATATTTCAAGCCTTAGGGAAGTTTTTGTGATTTTTCTCATTTTAATTGTCATTGAGGCATGGTCATAGGAATGGATGTCTGGTTGTCTTGATGCCATTGGTGTCATCGTTACACCCCCAGTCGACTGAGTTGTCGTCAACATGGTCTTTAACTGAGTTTTAGTCGACGAGATGGGTGCGTTGATGGATGGCATTGTCGTCTTCAACGTCGATGGTCTCGATGAGATGGTTGTGACCGTCGTCGTAATCGTAGACAATACTACTGTTGACTGTGATGGTGCTGTAGACGGGGGCTCTAAGAGGAGTCTTGTGCCTCATAGTCGACGGTTCTGAAGTAGTATGCAGGTGATCCCCAACCCTGTTGGATGGTATACTGGGCTCAGATTAGGCAGCCTCTAAGGATATTTGTTTCTTTTTCTCCTTTTTCAGAGAGTTTTTGGCCTAGTGGGATGTTTTAAGGGCCTTTCTGCGCTCCTCAGATGTTCCTTGGTCATGGGATCTTGGTCTTTTGTAAGATCTTGCAGAGGTATTACTATCCTCCTCAGAAGATGTTGATTTCTCTGTTTTGGCTTTTTGAAGCCACAGGAGAAGCCTCCCCTCCTTGTCCTTCAAGGTTCTGGAGGAAAGAGTGAGGCAATTGTACAGTCCTTTACCTTATGCTGAGGGTAGAGGTAATAGAGACAGACCTTATATGGGTCATCTACATGTAAAGCAAACACAAGGAGATGATGGACGGATCACTGAAACTGAAACATCCTTGTTCTTTAGCTCACTTTCCCACCCCAGTTCTAGCTCAGCTATATGCAAATCAGGCTTGACCCTGTGCCTTATTGGAACAGTACAGCCCTGCCAAGCCAGGTCTTCCGTGGACCAGAAACAAGCATCTTTGAACCAGTTTTGGGGTAACACTCCTCATCAGCCAGGCTAGCTTGAATCCAGTGGCAAAATGAGCAAGGGACCCACTTCTGGACATACCCTACAGACTTCGGGAAAACAAAGCAAACACAAGGAGATGATGGACGGAGCACTGAAACTTTTCAGACACTCACCCCCAGTCATAGATCTGGATTGAATCCATCCTCATTCTTTAGCTCACTTCTCCACCCCACTTCAGACCCAGTAGAGAAGTGTGGATCAATGGTTAGAGTGGCAGACCCTGATGCAGTAGTCTGGCCGGGACCAGGGTTCAATTCCCGCCTCAGCGGGTCTCGGGCTCAATTTCCTCGGACCTGATAATTCTCGCTTCAGTGCCTATTCTAATCATGAGTCCCACTCTGCACCTCTGGGCAATAGCTTGCTTAATCTCTACAACGGCCCCAACAATGCTGAGGATGCCTGGCTTCACCTTGGAGGTGCCCAGGAGTGGGCTCCTCACAGGGAAAGACCAGGAAGGGTTCCTCGGCGGTATTCGTACAAGCGCCGAGATGCCTACTGGTAGTCGTACGCTATACAAGTGCGTAATCATTTCATTTCATTTCATTTCAAATCAGGCTTGACCCTGTGCCTCATGGGAACAGCCCAGCCCGAACTGCCCTGCCAGGTCTTTCCTGCACCAGAAACAAGCATCCTGGGACCAGTTTCATCTACATGTAACCTTTTCTTTCCGCAGGTTTTGAAGTGTCTGAAAAGGCCTTTTTTGTCAGACATTGTAGAAGTAGTAGGAGTAGCTTTCAGAATCTTGCTTTAAGAAAAACTGAGCAGAACCCTGGAAGGCTCCCTTCACACAAACTTTGGTGAAAATATGAGGGAATCAGACTCTCTTGGGAGTGTTTTAGAGGGTGCTATCGCCTGATTGGTTAAGGTTTGAAGTTTGGTCTTTTTAAAAGTAGGACATGGATAGTAATTGTTCATTGCCATCATAGCCTATGATAGTGATACACACTGCTATATTATGGTACTGTGGGACTTTGATGAAGTGTAATGATTCAAGCATGTGAATCTATGAAAGATCCAATACCGGAGAAAAAGATAACAACCATAAACTAGGAGTAATCTTTCAGGGTGTGAGGGTCATTAACTCCCACTTAAGGAATGTGTATTTGAAAAACAGAAATATTTGGTGTATGCTGACTAAAAGACTGTAGTTGCACCCCAAACTTGCAGTGCCTTTAGAGGCATGGAGTTCTCCACCGCGCCAGCAGTGATCTTTCAATGTGGCATGCAATAGTCCATCAGGATGCCAGACATAATGTTCTCCGCCATCCTGACAGGCAACGGACCACCAGCAATCTTTAGATCAGGCCCAGCATTTTTTCCCACTTTTTAGCAACCCTCCCTCCAACATACCAGGGATTCCTTTATGGGCAAGGTGACTGAGCCCCAGAGTGCAGACATCAGTGTCTATTTTGGAATATCTTGCTTGAGCTGATCCACTATTCCATTCCTAAATGTTTCACTCTGGGTGCCCAGACTTACTCCTGGGCTTTTCTGTCTCCATGCTTGTTCTGGGGAAAGCACTTCTCAAGATCCGACAGCCCCTTTCTGAGGCTTGGCGAGGCTCACACACCAATAACAGGTGCGTAAGCAGACCAGATGACTGCTCTAACTGAATGATCAGGCCAGCAGCAATCCAGTCTTGCCCATGATGTCATGAGCAAATAGATGCAAGTGGTAATAACTGTGCAATTGTCAAAGTGGAAACTGTGTTCTTCCAACAAAAAACATAAAATTGAATGGTTATCAATCGCTATTGCTGTGGAAATCAACCCCATTTCTTTTAATAGGCCTTCCCCATTTTTCTACACTTATCTTGAAAAATTGTTAATTCAGACATTGTTGCTCCCTAAGCTTTAAATATATTCTTTGAGACAGCTTGCTTGGCGACTAATTAAATTATTGGCTAGTCACCTGGGAGCTGATCTCTATTGAGTGTGGGAAGATGTGTTGTATTCTTTATAATTATCATTAAAAAAAATAATGTTTTCTGTTTAACTGTCCATGGTCATTAATAGGATTGTAAGAAGGCTCTGTCTAGAAACAAGCGAAAAGGCCTCAGAGATTGAGACAGCACTTTAAAAAGTGCACTTGAGCTCTTATGCCTAGAAGCTGTTTTGCATGTGCGTTGGGGACTTCAAAAAGCATGATTTCATTCTGATTCCAAAACATTGGTGTAATTGAAAAGGACCTACTAGTGGCGTGATGTGGTGAATTATACAAAATGTCTGTTTACTGATTGAGGTTAGGGTATTATGTTTCCCAGATTACAAACGTGCCTAAATCTGGAGAGTTGACCATTTAAGATTCATCATTTTATCTACACCCTTTGTTCACATCAAAGATGGTAGATTTATGGGCAGATAAAATCTGCTCTTTTGATACTATTCTCAAAAAATACATGGTAATGAAAAGTTTACAAAAAACCATAGAGGGTTACCCCAGAATACAATATTTTACTTGAAAAGAACTTAATGGAAGCCTGATAGTCTATTTATTTACTTATAATACATGGGATTACATAATCCCTGAATAAACACCAGTCAATAGTTTTTTTTTTAATCAGTAACTTGTGACGCATCAAGTCGCAAATAATTTAAAAAAACACGACAGAACTCTAGTATTATAAGATTACTACTGTTGAGTTCTGACGTCAGAGCCAGGAGCCAAGGTGAAAGACATGGCTGCTCCATTTTAATAGTTTACAATGACAATCAGAGAGAATATGTTTATGTTTTGCACTCCTTAAATGGAGTAAAGCTAGAATCTTTCCGCATGCTTGTACACATTCTGCCCTACAACAGCATGTGTTTGTTGTTTTTAAACTGACTTGTATTGAACTGATTCCTAATATCGGTTTGAAACAAATATCTAACAGGTGGTTTTTGATTTGTTTAATTTTGCACTAGAGGTTCTATTCTTAATGTTTGCAATCATGCTCGCTCTTTCATATCAAAGAGCTAAGCACCGAGGTGTAAAGTGGTTTGTGATAAAGGTGATGGTGTGACCATGTATTATATGGGATAAAATACACCCTGGCTTACATTATAAGGATATTGCAAGTCACCTCAGAGTTCCATAACCTTATAGAGGAATTTGGCCTTCAGCCTCATTTCTCTATATGGTTATGGAACTCTCAGTGGCTTGCAATACCCATATAATGTACGCCAAGAGAGGGTAATTTATCGATTATATTAATGTTGTGTTTTATATTGAGCAACTCAACAAAAAATCTGATGGTTTGATGTACAGAAAACAGTTTGAGAGATGGGTGCCTTCTTCAGACTGCAACAAGAAAATAACTATTGTGCAATACTGCACAAGGTGAAGAAGAGAGCTCATTATTTCCGCAGAATGCCATGCTCAATGGGACAGCAAATAATAAGAGGTAAAACCCAGTTAGGAACAATACCATAGATTGGTTAGACTAGGGAAGGGAGAAAGATTAGAAGGGATGGATAAGAGGGGGGAGGAAGGTTAGAAATGAGTGTTAAGATATGGGAGATGAGATGTAAAGGTGGGATAATAAAAGGTAAATTAGTAAGGTAAAAGGTGAAGGGGTGGTTGGTAAATCAAGCAGAGAAATTCAAGAGAAGAGAACTAGGTGTAATATAAGAGGAAAACAATGGCTATGTAAACACATCTTCTCTTATTATCCACAGAAAACCTGCTGCATGTGAACAGCTGAAAAAGTGTTTTATGACATCAGAAGTAATGATGTAAGTGAAAAGTTATAAAAAATAATATGTCAAATAAAAAGACTTTAACACTTGGAAAGAACTTCTGGTCTCTTCTTTCACTGCAACATTTTAGAGAAAGGTCTTCTTGCAATACATTTGTAAATAATTATTTGACTAAAAACTATAAAGAGCTAAATAACACAGAATCCAATAGTTGGATAAACAGACTTGGTACCTCATGATTAAATCATACATGGTCTTGAAATTCAGCAATTTGAACCAACCTGCTTTTATCAGTGATTTGTTCTTGCATCATTCGAAGCTTTGCAGGAGGAATGTATGCTCCACCTGTGCGTGTTAGAATTGGATCCAGTGCTTCTTTCTTTTTTTTAGGTGGGGGCTCAGCATCGGGGGCCATATCCTCTTTGTTCTTCTCCGTAGACTCAAAGAACCGATCCTCGCCTTTCCTCACAGGTGAAAGGGATCGTCCATACTTATTTTGTTCATAATCTTTATTACGGTCTCGGTCTCTCTCCTTTCTGTTTTTCTCTCTCTCTTTCTCTCTAACAAAAGAAGATAAACAAGATCAGAATGGCACAGAAAGTACAATCTTTAAAAAATGTTTTACTTTGAACGAGACAATGTATATGTTTTAAACACTTATGATTCAGAGCAAAAAATTTATTGAAAACTAATATACTCTTAGTCTTTGTTGAATGGTTCCACCTACTGGGCGGTTCTGAAACCAGTGTCAGATTTAGAAATGGATGATTTTTAGCATCTTTATGAGTTACAAATATAAAGAGTATTTATATTAAGCACATGCAAAAACAGAAACGGTGTGAAATGAAGGCATTATCATTAAGGCATCACAATAAGTCTTCAAAGAAACTATGTAGTGGGTTTTGTTCTACCAATCACGTAAAAGTGATTATAAAGTGTGAAATGTTCCCATACTTTTACATTTTGTTTCATGTAATATTCATGTAATATTCTGTAATACGCCAATTCTGTGGCTGATAGGATTTCTGAGTATTAGCAGACTTTGCTCCTTTGTGCAATAAACTTAATTAAAATGTGGCTGGATGTACATCCCCCTTGGGCACCTGAGCCTCACTTCTTAAAATCAGCACAGGCTGTAGAAAGTCAAATCCTTGGAAAGAGCTGGTCGGGAGTCAAGGAATTTGGCTCAAGATTCAGGCGTGAAAGAAAGAGCTAGAGAATGGTGAGGACTTGGACATGTAAGGTGGGTGGGGCAGAAGGGATATCGCATCAAGGCAGGAGGGATATCAAGTCAAGGCAAGAGGGATATCAATCAAATCAAGGCAAAAAGGATATAATTTCAAGGCCGGAGGAAAGTTAGGACAGAACAGAAGTTGGGTTCAAGCCAGTAAAAAAGCTGTCCAAGCAAGTCTAAGGTTTTACAGGAGGAAGCAGGGGCAGCTCCTCCGCAATGGCAGAGGAGCGTCACCCCACTGGCTCAGGGCCAGCAGCAAAAAAATACAACGATATTTCAGTATTGTTTTATTTTTAAGCTACTGGCTCAGCCAGCGTGTTCAGGGAGGGGCAGGGCTGAGGCATTGGAGGGGGATCAGGAGTGCTAACGCACTCCTTAAGTGCAGATGTGTGATTTGCCGGCAGTCTGAGGCCAATCGAAACTCACATGCACACTTCGGTTTCTCTAACACAGCTGTATTGAACAGACAGCTTAGAGAAACCCCACAGACTCCCTGACCTAAGTGGGGCATCTTTCTAGCCCGCTGCACTGGTCTGCAGTGCAGGGATTGGACAGGGAGTCTGTGAGGTAATCACAGGATCTGCTGGGACAAGGAAGTCCCAGCACCACAACGCGATGCGGGAAGCAGTTAGCAGCAGGTAAGTTAAACTTTAAAAATATATATTTTATTATGGTACCCCCCACCCCACATCCCCCCCGCCCCCTCCTCCCAGGTAACATGCTTTATGGTCCAATATTGGCATCTCGTGGTTCTGGTGATATTTACAAACCACTCAACCTTTGGCCTCACAGTTAATGTCACAAGAACCACTCAATGACAATATGACATATTACCTGTTATGTATCATGAATAAATAAATACATGTGTACACACACACAATCGCCACTGTGTAATTATACACAAGCAGAATTTTCATTGGAAGACCAGTTTCTTCAAAGTCATAAGCACTGAATAGTCCCGCCCATGCACGGGGAGCCTGGAGCATATATTAAATATATGCATGTTTAACCTCATTAATGTATGCAGTACCTCAAAAACACTTACACACACATATATACATATACACACACATCTACACACATGCAGCCTACAGAAATAGAGGCAAAAAAATGCCAACATTACATTGACATTTTCATTTAAAATGCACCACAACCATTCAACATTTCTGCGATACAGAAAATGAAACTTTAAAGTGCAAAACATAGCCTTTATTTGAAAGGAGAAAGCAAGGGACTGGATCGAATGGTTAGTCAATAGGCTGCATTGAAAACCATAACACAAAAAACTGGCACCATGCCTTTAAGACCTCCAGGAGCTCCTGAAACCCATCACTGCAGGACCTCCGGATACCCATCATGCCCCACAGGTGACAGTTAGGTCAGGTCTTTTTTTGTGGTGACATGAACATGAACATTCAGGACTATAATGCTTAGCAAGCATGCGTACCGATCTCCATGTTACAGCCTTGCACATCTCTGCGATGCCAGGTAGGTCGCCCCCCCCCCCACCCCTGCTCCTGCTGCCCATTCCTGGGTGCCGTTTTTTTGGCGCCCATTGGCTAAACTCCTGCCTCCCGCCTCCCAGCTACAACCCCCTCCCAGCTCCCTTTAAATGAAGGCAGCTGCGTGATTGCGCAGCGGACGCGCGCAGCGGGAACGCCAAAGGCGCGCCTAAGGCAAGCGCGTCTGCGCCCGTCCGTGCCCAGCACCAGAACCCCTGGACCACGCGAACGCCACAACACCAGACTCCACTACGACCCCAGCAGCCTCCACGCCGGCCAAAACCACACCTGCTTCCAGGCCGCCCCGAAAAGGACCCATGGACCCTTCTCCTGCCGCATCTGCAGCTTCACCTGTGACAGAACCACCAAACCTCCAAAGACTGGACCCAACCACCTCTGCTGCATACTCCTCAACACCCGGTCCGCACGCAAACATGCCGTCGAGCTCTGGGATCTGCTCAACACCTCCGCCCCAGACGTGGCCTTCTTGACCAAGACCTGGTGGAACGGCTCCTCGGCGCCCGACATCGCCATAGCCATCATGGACGTCTACAAGATCACCCACAGGGATCGCGCCAACGGAATCGGAGAAGGAATAGCATAAAGGTCGCCACCCACGCAGACGACACCCTCACCGCCGCCGAACACCTACACTTCCGGAACCACACCAACCCCAACACCAACCTCAGAGGAACACTCATCTACAGACGTTCCGGACCCCGGGCTCAGTTCAGCAACTCCATCGCCGACCTCGCCAGCACGCACGCACTCGCCTGCACGGACTACATCCTCCTCGGGGACATGAACTTCCACCTCGAGAACAATAACGCCGCCGCCAACTCCGCCACCCTGATCGCCAACCTCGTCAGACAACTCGTCACCGCACCCACCCACGCCGCTGGCCACACGCTGGACCCAGTCTTCTCCACAGGCACCCACGTCGCCTTCAACCACACCACTGATCTCCACTGGACCGACCACAGCTGCATCCATTTCACCTTCAAGAAACCAACCACGCACCACCACGCCCAACAGCTGCCTCGCCGCTGCTGGTGCAAAGTCACTGAAGACCGGCTGATCACCACCTGCCCAGAACCCACCCACCGACCCCACCAACCCAGACGCTGCAGCCCGTAACCTCAGATAGTGGATCGACGACTGCAGCAACACCCTCGCCCCGCTCAAGAAACCCTCCAACAACCACGCCAGCAAGAGAGCCACCTGGTTTACCAACGAACTCCAGACCTCCAAGCTAGCATGCCGGAAACTATGGCTCCACGAACGCACACCGCACAACCACGCAGCCCTAAAGGACGCCACCCAAGGACATCACCCCCTCATCAGATCAGCCAAAAGATCCTCCTTCAAAGATCGCCTGGATAACAACGCACATGACAGCAAAGAGCTCTTTAGCATCGTAAAGGAACTCTCCAACCCAAGCGCTAACACCAACAACATCCCGCCCTCTCAAAAACTGTGCGACTCACTAGCCACCGCAAGATCTCTGACATCCACGACAGCTTTAACACCACGACCGCCCGACTACGCCAGACTCCACCTCTCCTGTGAACAGAGCCATCCGCCTGACCTCCTGGTCAACGAGACATGCAAGGTCATGAACTCCATCCACTCAGGATCTCCATCAGACCCGTGCCCACACCACATATTCAACAAAGCAGACGCAGCCATCTCACCCCAACTACGGAAGGTCATCAACAACTCCTTCGAAAGAGCGGCATTCCCGGATAGCTGGAAACACGCCGAAATCAAAGCCCTCCTCAAGAAGCCCAAGGCGGACCCGAAGGACCTCAAGAACTTCCAGCCCATTTCCCTGCTCCCATTCCCGGCAAAGGTCATCGAGAAAATCGTCAGACAGTTGGCCCGCCACCTGGAAGACAAGAACATCTTGGACCCTTCCCAGTCTGGATTCAGACAAAACCACAGCACAGAGACAGCCCTCATCGCCGCCACAGACGACATCAGGTGCCAACTAGACAACGGCAAAACATCAGCCCTCGTCCTCCTGGACCTGTCGGCCACCTTCGACGCGGTCTGCGGCCGCCTTCGACATGGTCTGCCATCGCACTCTAAAGACATGCCTCTTAGAAGCCGGAATCCAAGAGAAGGCCCTTGACTGGACCACATCCTTCCTCTCCGACAGAACCCAGAGCGTCCGCCTCCCACCCTTCCAATCCGTAGCCACCAAAATCACCTGCGGCGTCCCCCAGGGCTCATCCCGACACTGTTCAACATCTACATAGCCCCCTCGCACAAGTGGCCGGCCATCACGACCTCAACATCATCTCTTACGCCGACGACACCCAGCTCATCCTCTCCCTCACCAAGGACCCACACACCGCCAAAAACAACCTCCACGAGGGAATGAAGGCCTTCACCGACTGGATGAGGAGCAGCCGTCTGAAGCTGAACTCGGACAAGACGGAGGTACTCATCCTCGGACCCACCCCCTCAGCCTGGGACGGCCCCTGGTGGCCAACCACACTGGGAGCCGCACCAACACCCACCGACCATACACGCAACCTAGGATTCATCCTCGACTCCTCCCTCTACATGTCAAAACAGGTCAACGCCGTCTCCTCCTCCTGCTACAACACCCTCCGCATGCTCCGCAGGATCTACAAGTGGATACCGACCGAAACAAGAAGAGCGGTGACACAGGCCCGCAAGAATCCCAGACAAACACCTACCTCGACTACAACGCATCCAAAACACCTCAACGCCGGACCAGCCTACCTGAACAGCATACTCAGCTTCTACGCCTCCACCCGCTAGCTCCGCTCTGCCAGCCACGCCCTCGCCGCTGTCCCCACATCCAACGAACGACCTCCGGCGGCAGAACCTTCTCCTACTTCGCCGCCAATACCTGGAACACCCTCCCTACCCACATACGGCAGACCCAAGACCTACTCGCCTTCAGAACAGCTACCTGGCTCTTCGAGCAGTAGCGGCACACCCCTCCCTTCAGCGCCTTGAGAACCTCACGGGTATGTAGCGCTCTCTACAAGTACTATGATTGATTGATTGATAGATGAATATATTTCTTAGCAGAGCAGCAGTAGCCGCCTTACCCCTCAGAGTGGGCCTTGGGTCTAGAAGGTAAGCGTTTGTTGGCTAACTGGTAGGAAAGCACTATACAGAAGACTATCCACCTAGAAATGGTTTGCTTGGAAGAGGCTATACTTGTTCTCATTGGACCATAGTTGATAAACAGATGATCAGATAGTCAGATAGTCCTCCTGCTACAACACCCTCCGCATGCTCCGCAGGATCTACAAGTGGATACCGACCAAAACAAGAAGAGCAGTGACACAGGCCCGCAAGAATCCCAGACAAACACCTACCTCGACTACAACGCATCCAAAACACCTCAACGCCGGACCAGCCTACCTGAACAGCATACTCAGCTTCTACACCCCCACCCGCCAGCTCCGCTCTGCCAGCCACGCCCTCGCCGCTGTCCCCGCATCCAACGAACAACCTCCGGTTGCAGATCCTTCTCCTACCTCGCCGCCAATACCTGGTACACCCTCCCTACCCACATACGGCAGACCCAAGACCTACTCACCTTCAGAACACTCCTCAAGACCTGGCTCTTCGAGCAGTAGCAGCACACCCCTCCCCTCAGCGCCTTGAGAACCTCACGGGTATGTAGCGCTCTCTACAAGTACTATGATTGATTGATTGATAGGCAGAGCAGCAGTAGCCGCCTTACCCCTCAGAATGGGCCTTGGGTCTAGAAGGTAAGCGTTTGTTGGCTAACTGGTAGGCAAGCACTATACAGAAGACTATCCACCTAGAAATGGTTTGCTTGGAAGAGGCTATACTTGTTCTCATTGGACCATAGTTGATAAACAGATGATCAGATAGTCTGATATACTTTGCTTTGTCTAAGTAGAACCGAAGGACTTGCTTGAGATCTAAAGAGTGTAAAGCTGTTTCTGCTGGCGTGAAGGGATAAGGGAGGAATGTTGGAAGATAAATGTTTAATGTGGAAATCACCTTGGGAAGAAAACTCAGATGTGTCCTCATGTCCACCCTGTTTGCATGAAATGCCAGATAGCGTTCTTCAGCATATAGAGCCTGGATTTCACGGACTGTATGTGCTGAAGTAATAGCAACTAGAAAAGCAGTTTTCCAAGTAGGGTGTTGCAAGAAAGCTTCATGTATTGGTTCGAATGGGGAGCCCACTAGCTTTGAGAGCCCCCACACGGAGTTCCCATGGATTGGAAAGTGACCTGATCCGGGGCAAGAGGAGTATACCTTCTTTAACCCTCTAGGAAATCTTCGACCACAGGCATTTGAAAGAAAGAACCGTGTGTGGGAGATTTTCTGTATGCAGTAATGGCTGCACAGTGTAATTTTATAGATGAAAACTGCAGACCAGACCTTGCTAAATGCAGAAGATTATGTAAGATTACACTTTATTAGCCCAAAAACGGATGAGTTTTTAAAATGTAGATCGGGGGAGGAGTCCCACATGGCAATCCCCACCAAGGGACCCTATTGTGGTGCAGGTGTTGTGTGGATCATAAAAGGTGACTGGGGGGTATCGGGGGTCGGGGGCGCATGCGCTTGTTTAAACTGGTGTAATAGCATAGTCCACTCCATGGATATAGGGTGTTTGTGGTGGCCCTTGGCTTCCTCCTCTCGTAGGAGCTCCTCTTCCGCAAGCGCCCATTTCTGTACTGCCCCTACACATGCTTCCAGAGGGGGTCCCGAGGGTGCCCGCCGTTGTATGGCGATGCTTCTTTTAGCTAGGAGCAAGGACAATGCCGCGAAGCGGACCTGCACTTTGT
Organism: Lissotriton vulgaris; assembly: GCF_964263255.1. Classification (NCBI taxonomy): domain Eukaryota; kingdom Metazoa; phylum Chordata; class Amphibia; order Caudata; family Salamandridae; genus Lissotriton; species Lissotriton vulgaris. Next base: position 818,945,999 of record NC_141687.1, read on the forward strand.
GTGTTTTTGGCCTACGGAATATCCCCAGGGCCACTGCTTCCCAGGAGTCTAAGTCTGTGAGTCCCGTGAGTGTGCGGATAGAGGCGAGTATGGCAGTCCAGTACGACTGTAAAGTCGGGCAGGTCCAAAACATGTGTAGGAAGTGTGCGTTAGGTGAATGACATCTAGGACAGAAGAATTGCGTATCAGGGTAGAAGCGCTGGAGTCGTGCCGGTGTCTGATATGCTCTGTGTAAGATATAGAACTGAATGTTCTTGAATCTTGTGTTTCTGGATACCTTCTTAGGGAATTCTAGTGCCCTGGTCCACTCCCTGTCATCTTCCCAGGTGGCTCTCAGAGTGAGCAAGGCTTGTGCGCAAGCTCGCGAATTGACTTATACAGCCAGGTAACTAGATGTCGACCTATGGCCATGTACAGGATGGTGTGGTTGACTGGGTGTGTCGCGGGCTATCCGAGGTGTAGATCACAATGTGGGCGAAAGGCAGTGATAAGTTGTCGGTGGGTTAGAAACTGTCCAGGGGGTAAGTCATAGTCCTCCATGAGCTGTTCGTATGGGCGGAGCTGCCCTTCCGCGAACAACCCCACCGCATCCATGATCTCGGCTGCCGTCCACGCACGGAGTCTTGCGGGCGTGAAGTAAGCCTCTCCGGTTGGCCAGCCGACCAGCGGCAGCCGTGGGGAGTAGCATTGGGTTCCTGCCGCGATGCGATGGATCGGTAGCATACATCGGCGAGCCACCGATACCTGCAAAGGATAGGACCGGCGGGGGTTGGTGCCCGGGAGTAATAGCCGTCGGAGTTCAGGAACGGGAATAGGCCCAAAAACGGATGATGACCATTTTGCGCACACCAAAAGTAGAAATGCATAGGATTTTCTGGTTGAGGGCCTCTTGGGTTCCGTCTAAATGTCCATACAGTCCTGCAGGTTGGGATGGAAAATCTGCCCCCAGAACTTGTAAAGGGTATCCCGTCTGCATGGCAACCTCCTCTGTGGCCTTTCTGATAGATATAGCAGGTCCGGTAACCACTACTGGCGGGGCAATTCTAGTGCTATAAGAATCATTCTGGTCTTGGACCTGTGGAGATTGTTGATAACTGCAGGAATCACTGTAAGTTGGGGGGGAGGGGTGCACAGGTGGAAAACTCTCCAGGACCAGTTTATCAAAAGGGCGTTCCCCTTCGATCCTGGTCAGGAGAACCTGGATGCATAGTCTTGCTATTTTTTGTTCTTTTCTTCTGCAAATGGGTCAATTTGCGTTTCCCCCATTCCCGAAAGATTTTTTTGATTAATGTCTTCATTTAGTAACCAGTTGTCAGCTTCTGCGAAGTTGCGACCGAGAGAGTCTGCTTGGGTGTTTAGTGCTTCTGGCAGATGAATGGCAGAGATTGTCAGGCCTCTGACCATAAGCCACTTCCAGATGGCTTGTGAGTTTAGCGATAGAGGACAGGACCAAGTTCTTTCTTGTTTGTTCAAGTAAAGAATTGTGGTCGTGTTGTCTGTTTGTATCAGGAGAGAGTACGTTTTTATGGATGGATAAAAAGGACTTCAGTGCAAGATAGACTGCCCGCAGCTCCAGCATGTTGATGTGATACAGTTGTTTCTTTTCCAACATCAAGCCATAATTTTGTAGAGACCCTATGTGAGCTCCCCAACCCTGGAGAGAAGCATATGTGATAAGGGTCTGCATGGGAAGTTCCTGGTGAAAGAGAACTCCTACCATAAGGTGTTGACTCTCCATCCACCACCTGTGCGACTGTCTGGCATCTTGTGACAGGACCACTTTGCCTTCTCAGAGGTTAGAAAAATGAGACCACTGATCTTCTGGAGCTTGCTGTAGCAGCCTCATGTGTAATCTGGCATTGGGGACAATGAAGATGCAAGAGGCCATCGACCCCAGCAAAGACAGCACTTGTCTGGCCGATGGACGAGGAGTGTGGAGGAGGGTGCAACATATTGTATTGATTGAGGATAATCTCTCCTCCAAAGGATACACTCGTGTCTTTTGTATCTAGAGCCACTCCCATGTGGTGTATTTTTTGCATTGGTACTTTTATAGTCTTTTTGAAGTTGATCTGTAAGCCCAGATCTTGTAGGGTTGGGAGGCAGATCTGAAAATGTTCCTGCATTAGAGCTGGGGAAGAGCTTCTGATCTGTGAGTCGTCGAAGTATGGGTAGACAAATTTTTTCATTGTCCGCAGGTATGCAGTTACTACTGCCATGCATTTTGAGAATGTGTGAGGTGCTGATTGAGCCGGAAGAGCAACACTTTATACTGGTAGTGCTTGGATGTCACTATGAAGAGTAGAAACCTCCGATGATCGGAATGTGGAGTAGGCATCCTGAAGATTGATGGCACATATCCAGTACCCCTGATGGAGCTGGGGGGAGATCTGGTGAAGGGCAAGCATCCTGAATTTCTCCTTGAGGAGGAACTTGTTCATTTCATTTAAAAAATCTTTATTTGATTCAAAGAATCATCAAAGCATTTCTTAAAATATTTTTAAAACACATTACACAAAATCTTCACAGGTACGTGCACTAAGAGCTATCCTCATCAAGGAGTAAAATACAAAATAATTATGCAAGTTAAGATTTCCAATTTATCATAATTTTGGTAATTATTTGTCCGTTTATGATATTTATAGGAGAATACCTATAAAGTGCAAGTGCATACTCAATTGACCCGTACCAGGAATATAAAATTGTTATAATTATACTAACATAATTAACTGGATATCACTAAAGTACATTCTTAATAAAATTACTCTCCCTGAATTGAATTAAGTCAAACCATTCCTAATATGTATTAAAATACAAAAGTAAAAAAAATCAGGCCTAGATCTAGAATTTGCATTTAACATGTTTGCCCTCTCTTTTACCTTCTGTAACTGGAGGCCAATAACAATCTATTGACACCAAATACAATGAATTTTGAGGTATCGGATTTTAATATTCTCAACATCTCATTGTATTGCCTAATGTTTAAACTTCTGCCTAGCGGTTTTATCCATTTTCTTCTTGCCGTTACATACGTTGGGCAAAAAAATAAAATTAATAACTTTTGTGACACAATAGAGCTATAGGAAAATAAGTGCCCTTCGCCTAAAGTGCTCACTTAGACTACCTCCGAGTGTATCACCCAAAACAAATGGGTGAACACGAGTATACATTTTTCTAGGTATTGGCAACGTATAGTTGAATGTATAGTTTTGTATATACTTTTTTCACATGTTATTTTGTTTGCAATTATGTGTTGTCCATTGATTGGTGCCATTGTATATGTGTGTCTTTATCAATTTGATAATACGTGTGTGAAGGACTAAAAACTGAAGAGAGGGTAAATGAATGTGCTCTACTCAAAAATAAAAGATATATATATATATATATATCTCAGAGGTGCTGCTCAAGCATATCCTGCCCGCTCCAGAAAGAAAGTTGCGTCGTCGTGGGAGGACTCCTTGGGCCAAGTCCTATATATTAAATAAAGAATTACGACGCTTATGGGATTATAAGTTTCTTTAATCCGCCGCCGCCAAACGCGTTTCGACTGCCAATTCCTTTAGCATTTCAGGGTTGCGGTCCTCATAACTCGGGGCAACCATTACCCTGAGGCCCCGGGGAACTCGCGGCACTTCCAAATTGCGCTACAACGATTTAGACTCCCACCTTTTTGACATCTCTGAACGTTGGAGTTTCTCAAGTTTCCTTAGCTTTGTCATTAAATCGTTTTGCACGTTACTTCCCACTTCTGGTGTTGTCGGGTCGCTAGATTGGCCGCTTACATCTGTGAATACGTGGAGAGCCGCCTGCTCGCGCTCATGAACCTCCGCGGCGTCCATTTTCAATTACAACAGCGTTTAAAAGCTGTAATCCCAACCGGTTCTGCTCTTCGTGTTAAATCACTCGTTCAGAAACCTTCACTTTCTCCCCCGCTGGCACTCGTAAGTCAGGCTTACCCGGTTCCGTGATGGCGTCACCGAGCTGTCCTCCGACCCTCTTAGGCTTCTCCTCTTCTCCGGGGCTGACTTCTCTTGTTATGACATCCGTCTTCCAGCGATGTGGGGGGGGTGGCAGTTATTTGAATCAGAGGTGCTGCTCAAGCATATCCTGCCCGCTCCAGATCGAAAGTTGCGTTGTCGTGGGAGGACTCCTTGGGCCAAGTCCTATATATTAAATAAAGAATTACGACGCTTGTGGAATTATAAAAGTTTCTTTAATACGCTGCCCCCAAACGCGTTTCGACTGCCAAGCAGTCTTGCTCACTGGACAAAAGGAGAAAGCGCGCTGCCATTTTTAAATAACGAAACTACACGTAATGAATTACATGTCAAATGACATGAAAGACAGACTCGTAGTTTTTGCACATAGTCACGCGAATACATTGAAAACTGCTCATTTCCCTAGCAAAACAACGTGGCAATTATATTTGCAATAAATACATTTCAGTGGTTCTGGCAAACAATCATTTAAACATTATTTGGCAGTTTAGAGCATTCCGTAAATCACCTATGCTCAGCTCCGCATTTCATTGAAATTTGTCAACAAACTTTATCAACAAACTTTATCGACAATGCTCGGATGCACAGTCCAGTGAGCAAGACTGCTTGGCAGTCGAAACGCGTTTGGCGGCGGATTAAAGAAACTTTTATAATCCCACAAGCGTCGTAATTCTTTATTTAATATATATATATTAATTAGTGTATTTATTAAACTTATACATAACAAGAAGCAAGATGCTACATCCTGACAACAATAAGTTGTGCACATGGTTTGAAGCATAATACATACAGATCAATTGTAAATTAACATTTCTCTGTGATCAAATACCATATTCCATACTTGTGACTGTGATATTTTCCCTCTCGGCTACTCCAGAGCGTTACGTTAGAAACCTATGTGCAGGCATGGCTCGACTGAACTGTTCGTGTGTCTACATAATAGTGTCTCAGGGGGAATCAATTAGCTGGTGTAGGGGTAGTGCGTTCCTGCAAGTCGTGTTCAGTCTCAGGCAAATCAGTCCCTCTGGTAGAAAGGTATGTTGTGTAAAGCCCCCAAAAGTTTTTGGGGCGACTCCAGGGGGGAGGGTGGTGGTTAGTGTGGGGTGGGGTGGGGTGGGGTGGGGGGGGGGGTGGCTGAAGTTTTCCGTCTGCGTACTGCAAAAAAGAATGTTGTGTGACCACTGCGCCATAGTGGGTGTAGGACCGTGGAAACAATTAATCGCCACTCTACGTTTTGCCAGGAGAAGTCCCATGTCTGTTTTTGGGGAATATCCCAGCAGAGCTAGTGCAGGGTCCGGGTGAAGCGCTAAGTCAGTTATTTTCCCCAGTTCACTAAAAACCAATTCCCAAAATGTGTGAACCCTCGGGCATGACCAGGCGAAATTTAAGAAGTCTGCAGATTGTTTGTTACATCTTTCGCAGGCTGGATTATCCCTCAACCTGTACCTGTGTAGCCTCTCCGGTGTATAATACACCCTGTTTAAATATTTAAAGTGGACCAACTTGTGTCTGCCATTTAAAGAGATTAGTCGTGTACTGGTGCAACAATAAGTCCACATAGAATCATCTATTTGCTGCTGCAAGTCCCGCTGTAATTCCAGCCTGGCCTTGGAGTACTGATTTGTCTAGTGGGACATAGCAATCTTATAACTATTGGAAACTATCTTGCGGGGTGATATAGCTTTAACAACATAAGTCAATTCCATGAACTCTGGAAGTTCCTAAAGGTCCTCCCCATATATGTCATGAAGTGCATGTCTCGTCCTGTGGAATTGGATCGGTTGCAGCAGGATATGAGGGAGCTCTTGGTGTTCTAACTCCTCCCACTTTTTTACCATGCCGTTAAGGAAGTGATCGCTGGCAGTCTGAATGTTCAGCAAGCTCAGCGCACGTATCACCCCTCTGTCTCTACATGGGGACAGCCAGAGGGTCCGGACGAGTAGCATGACTGGGGAATACAGAAGAACTCCAACCTGAGGCTGCAGTAGGTAATGCCAAGCGTAACGTGTCGTATTGATGGAATCAAGTATGCCTGTCCTACAGTCTGTGTATCAAGGTCGGGAGTGGCAGCGGGTCCGCAATGATCGTCTCTATGTGGAGGTGTGGGGCGTCTGGTGGACCTTAAATCCAATCATAAGTGTGCGCACACTACGCAGCTCTATAATATAAGTTTAAGTCCGGGAATCCAATCATAAGTGTGCGCACACTACGCAGCTCTATAATATAAGTTTAAGTCCGGGGCCCCTAGCCCCTCCCATGTGGCATGGCAAGTTTAGCGCCTGCCATTTAACACTTGCATGCTTGCCCGTCCAGGCTAATTTTATCATTAACGCTGTGATCCGACTGAAAAATGAGCTGGACAATACCATGAGGATATTAGTGAATAAAAACAGAAACCGCGGTAATACCACCATTTTCATAATGAAAATTCTGCCTAGCAGGGACAGAGGCAGCCTGATCCAGTTATCCACATCATCTTCCAATTTACTGACAGCAGTGCCATAGTTTTCCCTAAAAACCACCTCAGAGTCAGGGTGCACCTGTAAACCCAGATATCTGATCACGTCCATAGACGATTGTAGTGGATAGTCTGGTTCAAGAAGTGGCGTGCTGGGCCTGAGTGGAACAGCTATCGACTCGGACCAATTGACCCCCAGCCCGAGAGGGCACCAAAGTGCACTACCTCGCGTAAGACGGAAGAGAGGTTGCTTTCCGGATCGCGGACGTATAATAATGTATCGCCAGCGCAGGTAGACACTATTAGCTTAATACCCTTGTGACTGTGATTTTCTTGTAATGCACAGGCCAGTGGTTCGGCCACTAAGGCATATATTATAGGAGACAACGGGCACCCCTTTCTCGAACCTCTAGTAATGGCAATGGGGTCCGTCACCAGATTGCCTGTTTTAACTCTGGGGGAGGGGTGATTGTACAGCACTCCAATCAACTGGAGGAAAACCTGCTGTAGACCCATCCTAGTGAAGACATGGCGCATGAAGGGCCACTCAACAGAATCGAAGGTCTTCTCCATGTCGAGGAAGACCGTGACCACCTTTGAGTCTTGCGGGATGTGCAGGAAGGCCCCAAAGTCAGTGCGTAAATTGTAGGCGAGGTTCCTGTCTGGGATGAACCCAGCTTGTTCAGGGGTTACAAGCGTCTGAGCGAGGGGAACCACCTGATTAGCAAGGGCTTTAGCAAAGATCTTAGTGTCAACATTTAGCAAGGAAAGTGGGCGGATGATCCGCACTCCTCAGGCGGCTTACTGGTTTAAGTATAGCGACTATGACGGCCTCTCTCATCATAGGCCGCATAGTGACGGTTTTGCACATGTCGTCAAAGAGCGCAGACAGATGCGGCAGTAGAATATCGAGAAACGCCCTATAATAGGCCACAGTGAGGCCGTATACTCCAGGGGCGCTACCTGCCTTCATATCCATCAGGGGTAATAAAATCTTGTCTTTTTCTACGGGGCTCATCAAAAACTCACGATGTGTATTTGTGAGGAAGGAGAGTTTGATATGGGAGAAGTAATCCAAGATGTCGTCTTCCGTTCCGGAGGAGCGGGTAGAATATAATTCTGCATAATAACTTTTAAAACGTTCCACTATATCTGCCCCCTCAGTCAGCCCCTCGCCTTCTGCCGATTTGAGTTCAGTGACCTGAGTTTTACAGCGGTGTCTCTTAAGTAGTTGAGCTAGAACTGCAGCCGGCCTTTCCCTTTCCCCTTCACCATACACTCACGCAGTAGCATATTTACCTAAGTGTTTAAGTTCGGCCTCCACTGCGTCTTGGCATTCCTCCAAAAGTGTCCTAATTTCCAGTGATACTGCTTTGTCTGCGTGAGTCAGCTGTTGCTGCTCTAGGACTCCCAATTTCTTTTCTGAGTCTACCAGATGGCATTGAATAGCTTGGAGGACCCCCAAGTGCCTAGACATAGAGATACTACGAATGTAAACCTTGAAAGTCTCCTATATCACTTGGAAACTATCAACAGATCCCACGTTAGTAGCGAAGAAAGTCTCTATTGCTTCAGCCAGCTCAGCCTTGAAGGCCGAGTCTAGTAGCCAATAGGGAGGAATCTCCAAGTGAATAGCGGTATACTCTTCCTAGGGATAGCTTACGCTATCAGAAGGGGGGAATGATCAGACAGAGTATGCGGGAAGACCCTACAAACCCTGACGTTATCTTAAAGAGGCAGGGACGCTAACCAATAGTCAATCCTGCTATGTAAGTTATAATAAGCTGAGTAGTGTGTGTAGCCCCCTGTGTGTGGGTATGTCATACGCCATACATCGCACAGGTCGAAACGAATCATAGCACTCTCCAACGCTCTGGCTGCAGCTGAGGGGCATCTCTCGGGGCCCCCCGACCGATCTGCGTTTGAACTTCTGATCAGATTTAGATCACCTCCCCAGAGGAATTATTCCTCTCTGTATTTGTTGGCTGCTAACACTAGTGTGTCAAAAAATTCATGGCAGTCGAAATTGGGGTCATAAATATTCACAATTACTAGATCTATGCCCTTCCCCTGGCATCTAGATATCACATATCTGCAGTTTCTGTCCACGTCAAGAGGTACTAAAGAATATGGAGATTTGGAGTTAACCCATGTGATCACCCCTCTGGAATGTGTGGTAAAGCCTGAGGCATGTATGTTATCCTGTAGACCGCTGCTACGTAGTAGGGGACTATTGATTGGAAGGTGCGCCTCCTGTAATAAGGCAACATCAATATCATGGTTTTGCAGATAATGTAATACTTTACAGAGTTTCCTATGATTTTAAGTCCCCTAATGTTCCACGTAAGCGCTCGGAGAGCCTCAACAGTCGCGTTCTCTCTGGTGTAGCTAGGTACCGCCATCGTACGTGTCAGACATGAACCCACAATGTGACCTGTGTAGCAAACAGTCGTCTCTCTTACCATGTGCATATTGGTAAAAAACATCAATCTGAAATAACATCCATATGCTTCTCAAAACCCTCCAACCCCCCTCCCACGTCAGACCATCCCCAACTTGGTTGCAGTGCTTCCCCATCAACTTCAAAAACAGCCCCTTTCTCCCCCACAAAAACAAGGAGCGCTCACAAGTGTGATTCACACGTCGGCGGAAGTTGCTCTTCAGACAAGGAGAATCATCAGGCCTAGGTGAAGCCGCTCTCCAGGCACCATCGTGAACATATTATGCAACTACAAATCCTGTTGTATCCCCAAACCTCCTTAGCAACATCAAACTCAGTTCAGTAAGTGTTGTCACAATGCCATGGTATGTTGTTTCAGAAAGTCTCTGTCCGTCGGTACTCCGTAGCCGGCGTCTGAACCGACTGGGGTCGGTTCAGACGCCGGCTACGGAGTACCGACGGACAGAGCGGTGCTTCACTCTTCTCCTGAGCCGCTGCCAGGTGGGGTGAGGTCGTCCTATCTTACAGACTATGTGAACAACACTAGCTGTAATCGCACTTTGGAAACTTCAGGTGACATTTTGCACTTGTTTATCCTACACTATTTCTCTGTTGTCACTCTTTTATTTTTCACTATCGTGCAGTAGCACTGTTTTTATTTATATGGTCCTGATGAAAGCAAGGGCAAAGACGTCCTGATTTGCTGAAACATGTCGACCTGGTTCCACCTTAGACAGTCCACTTAACCTGACTGTCTTTGACAAATTAATTTTAATCTTGGTCCAGTGAGCATTCATTGAATAAAGTTAGTTCTGTGCTCACTTATCCAATTTTATTACACACTGTTTATTGTTTTTCATTCACATTTATCTGCACTGCACACCCCAGTCACATCGTATTTTTCCACTCATTAGTTGTTATCAAGTGGTAGACCATACTGTTGTTGGCACAGCATAGAGGACTTCTCAACCACCTGGTCTCCTTATGACTGTGATAAAACATACTCACGCGGATGGTCCGGACAAATCCCAAATGATGAAGGGCGGATCCGAGTGGTGACTGATGGGCATTTTCCTCATCCACTTGAGATGTTTTCTGCACACTACGCTTCCGTTTAGTCAGTTTAAGGGCTTTGCACTGTCGGGCTGGTGTCTGTCACCTTTGAACTCTTCTCTTTTCCAGACCCTCTGGTACTTTTGGTAGTTGTTCGGTATTTGGGGACTGTATCCAGAGCCAGGTCTTTAAATATTCCCTAGGTCCTACCCCACCGTTGTGTTTTTGTTGTTTCAGAAAGTCTGCCAGACAAGGCGCAGCAGTCAGGGATCAGACCCCACAAGTTGAAATCGCTGTTCTGGTGCGGAGCTCAAACTCAACCTTTTTTCCCGGCTGTACCCCCCTGCATGGATCCCGCTTTATCACGTTGTGGTATCAGATGCAACTGGGGTGGGGCTCCATCTATCGTGAGGTGCAAGCAAAGTGACAGAGTTACCATATCCCATCCCCATGGACCCCACCGACTAGCAATCCCAACCAAATCATAGTCCCCATACCATACTTATCACACAGAGGCGCCAGCCAACAATCAGTTCTGTTCCTCCAACTGTCATCCCGCCGCCTCATCCAGCAGTTGCCGCTCCGGACTGTGACGCTGTGTTCTCGACCAGTCTTTTAGTGCCTTCTGAAGGGCCTTCGGGTCCGTGAAGATGTGGGATCGACCTTGCCTATTAACACGCAGTTTCACAGGATATAACATGGCATAATCCACATCAAGTTCGCGGAGCTGCCTTTTCATTGGAGCAAACTGTCAGCATGCCTCCTGGACCCGGATCGTGAAGTCTGAAAACAGAGAGATCGTGGATCCTTCAAACCTCAAAGGCAGTTTCTCCCTAGCCAGTTTCAGCACCACATCCCGATTCCGATAATTGAGTAGTTTAGCAATGATTGGCCGAGGAGGCGCCCCCGGGGGAGGCCGAGGCCCCGGAGAGCGGTGTGCCCTTTCCACCACGAACATGAGTCCTCACCTAGCAGAGTCTTCAGAAGCTTCTCTGTGAATTGTTCCATGTTGCCAGTATGGGTAGTCTCCGGCAGTCCAGAATCCTGAGGTTACAGCACCGAGAACGTGCTTCTAAGTCCTCAGTTTTGTCCTGCAAAACCTGCGGAACCCTGCCAAGTTGTTTATGTTCAGTGTCCAAGGTGGTCTGTGCTTCCTCCGACTCCGTCAGCCTTCGCTCAGACATGTCCAGCCTCTCAACTGGTTTGTCAAGTCTTCCTGCCATACGGTCCAATCTGGAGGATAGTGCATCCATCTTAGTGCCAAGGACTGAGATACCATTCTGCAGGCTTTTCCATTGCCACCAGCATGCCACGGATATCCTGTTGCGACTCATCCACAGGTTGCTCCTGCATTCTGGCGGCGTCTTCGGTGGATGTGTCATGAGACTTTGACCTTTTCTGCTCAAACGATTGCTTCGGTTGCGTCTTATAGACTCTGCCCATCCTGGCCTCCAGAGGCTCTCAAGTAGGAGACGGTCAAAACTCCACCGCTCAGTGGGGGTCAGCTCAGCTGTTGGCGCGTCAGCTCGATGAGTACAGTGGGTGCCCTAAAGGAGTAACAAATGCGTCTCTTCAGGCCGGGGGCAGCTGCAACCAGAACCCCACAGTGCACTCTCACTCCAGAGCTGATAAAAGCTCCCAGCACTAGGCTTCAGGTCCACACAGCAGCTCATTGGTGCCTATACCGATCACCTAGGCGGACTCTTCTGCGGTGTTGTCCTCGTGTATAAGTGGCCCTGACCGCCCAGCCAGGTCAAAATATTTCACCCTGTAGACAGGGATTAAGTGTGCACCTTCAAAGGGTCCCACTTCGTAGCAGTCTCTGAGAGCGGTCCAAGGGCAGCAGCAGGTGGTATTTTGTGCAACTGGGCAGGCCCAGCTGAAGGAGCCCGCCAATTCTAACTAGTCTCCATGCAGGCAAACGTCCCGGTAGGGAGCCGTATCTTCAAAGGGCGGTCAGCAGTGGGAAATTTGTCTCCGCACCAGGCTCTCAATGTCCGGCCAGCAGGCACCACTCTCAGCACACCACACCGCCACAGCAAAGAAGCCTCCAGGGGATCAACGATCGCTCTCTCAGCAGGCCTCTTACCTCCCAGGCGTTAGCGAGGAGGGTCGGCTTCTCACAGGCTCCAAAATAACATCTTCGATCGGCCCAATATTCCAGTGTTCCCTGGGTCCCTGCAGCACGTCTTTACGGAATGCGCCGCCGCAGGCTCGTATCCGGCAGCGCCCAAGAGATTAAAACAGGGCAGCGCAGCCCCGAGGACACCAGTCCGCGAGCCACACCCATAGCAACTACGGACTTTCGAATCATGGCTGGGACTGCGCAGCAAAGTCCTCCGCCAGACAGCGCAATTGTCGGAGAAGAAAACGAGTTACTTACCTGTAACTACGGTTATCCAGTATTGGTATCTTTCATAGATTCACATGCCTGAATCATTCCCCGTCGTCGAGGCGGGAGTCCCACGGTAAAAATATATACAATAGCAGTGCCTAAAAATTTCTTGTAGTAGGCTGGAAAAGCCCAAAGGCCTAACTAGGCCTCAAAACTTAGCAGCCTATCTACATCATTATGTAAAAAGACCTGAAATAGTAGCCTCAGCCAATCAGCTGTCCTCACCCTCTAGAACCTTCCCAGCTCAGGCAGTTCTCCTCAGATTTTCCCAGCACAAGTGAGAATGAGTATCCATAAAATAGAACTGCCCTGCCGGGGAGGAGGGTGGGTGCATGTGAATCTATGAAAGATACCAATACTGGATAACCGTAGTTACAGGTAAGTAACTTGTTTTCTTATCCAGTATTAGGGTATCTTTCATAGATTCACATGCCTGAATCAGAGTAGCAAGCAGTAACATCATGTCTGTCGATAGAGGAAGGTGGGAGACAAAGAAATCATATATCTATCCCCACTCAACCAGGAAGGTAATAGAGTACAAACTTGTTAACATAACACATGCATTAAAACCTTCATAAAAAACATCCTTGATAGGACAGCATTATAAATACTTAAACTTTAAAAGAAGAATAAAAGACCATAAGGTATCCAACCTTAGTGAAGAAGATGCTGCAGCACCGCATCACCAACTGCTGTATCATCATGAATCGCCGACTGCAGACAGTAATGTTCGGTAAAAGTGTGTACAGTTTTCCAAGTAGCAGCTCGGCAAATGTCCTCCAGCGTCACTCCAGCGAAAAGGGCCGTACACGCTGACATTGTTCTCGTGGAATGCGCCTTGACTTTCCTTGATAAAGGTTTGTTGGCCTTGTCATGACAGAAAGTAATTGTAGAAGACAACCACCTAGCTATAGTTGCTTTTGTGACAGCTTGACCCAAGGTGGCTCTGCCATAAGCAACAAAAAGTTGCTTAGATTTGCGGATGTCCTTTGTCTCCTGAAGATAAAGCTTCAAGCACGTTTAACATCCAGAGAATGTAAGACTTTCTCCCCAGGAGTTTTAGGATCCGGGAAAAAGGTTCTGAGTTTGACCGGTTGATTGATGTGGAATTGAGTTGGTACTTTAGGAATGAACTTTGGATTGGTTCTAAGCGTAACAAAAGTCTTTAGAAAATTGCAAGAAAGGGTGAGTAATAGTGAAGGCCTGTATTTCACTAACTCTGTGAGCTGAAGTAAGAGCCAGCAAGATAGCTACATTCCAAGTAAGAAACTTCAGTTCCGCTTTATGAATCGGTTCAAAAGGCCTTTTTAGAAGCTGAGAAAGAACAATATTAAGATCCCACTCAGGAGGAGGAGGACGAACTGGTGGAAAAGCTCAGAATAGTCCCTTAAGGAATTGTTTGATCAAAGAGGATGAACATAAGGAAGGTTTGTTGGAACTCTTCCTGAATCTGGATATCGCTGCTAGGTGCACTTTAATGGAAGAAAAGGCTAGACCAGCCTTGGCCAAAGTCAGTAGGTATGGAAGGATGGCTTCAGGAGGAGCCTGTAGTGGATGAACATCATTTTCTCCACACCATGAGCAGAATCGCTTCCACTTAAAACGATATGTTTTGATGGTACTTTGCGCACGTGCTTGCGACAAGATCGCTCTGCAGTCCGAGGAGATGTTTAAGTCCTTGAACTCTAGGAAGTCAGGAGCCAAGCGTGCAAGTGCAGCGATTGAGGATCCGGATGACGGATTTGACCTCCCTCCCTTGTCAACATCGACACTGTCGGTTTGAGACGAAACGGAGGTTGTTGAGAGAGCAGGAGTTCCTGAAACCAAAATTGCCTTGGCCAACGGGGAGCAATGAGGATGAGAGTGCAGTGTTCCCTCTTCATCTTTTGCAGTACCTTCGGAATGAGCGGAATTGGAGGATAGGCGTATGCAAACATTCCGGTCCATCTCATCAGAAGGGCATTTCCTCTTGACCCCCGTTGTGGGAACCTGCTGGCATAAAACAGGCATTTGCTGTTTTGTTGTGTGGCGAACAAATCCAGCGTCGGTGTCACTTAAAGTCGAAAGATCATCTCTATTTGATGTTGTTCGAGCTCCCATTCGTGACAGCCTGTGAACGTTCTGCTGAGGCTGTCTGCTAGAGTTCCGAACGCCTTGTACATGCTCTGCTCTGAGGGATATGCCGTGGCGCAGTGCCCATTCCACCATCTCCTGAGCCTCCAACGACAGGGTGAGAGATTTCGTTCCTCCCTGTTTGTTTATGGAGAACATGCTGGTGGTATTGTCCGTACGCACCAGCACGGACGAATTCACAATCCTTGGCAGGAAGGCTTGTAGGGAGAGAAAAATGGCCCTTAGTTCCAAGATGTTGATGTGCTTCTGTTGGTACTGGCGAGACCATCTTCCCTGGATCTGAAGGTGACCTCCCCAACCTTCCATGGATGCGTCCGTAGTCAGGGTGAACTCTGGAATTTCTTGGAGAAAGGTGAGGCCCGGCGACAAATTGTGCGCCTTTGACCACCAAAGAAGAGCATGTTTCATTTTGGCAGTCACTTTGATGCGGTCGTCGAATGATCCTTCGACTTGCTTCCACTGACGAAGTAACTCTTCTTGCAACGGTCTCATTCTGAGTCTCGCCATAGGAATGAGGCTGATCGCAGATGAGCACATCCCTAGAAGGGAAGCGTATATCCGAACTGAAAGTGACCTTCTTGCGAATATCTGTTTAGCTAGTTTTAACAGCTTGTTTTGTCGCTCTTGTGTCAGGTACGCTTTGCACTGGCATGTGTTCAAGACTGCTCCCAGAAAGGTCAATTCTTGACGAGGTTGGAGCTGAGATTTCTTCGAATTGAGGGTCAGTCCTAGATTCGAGAAGAGAGAAAGCGTACTCCTGACCGCTTCCATTGTTGAGTTTCTGGTTGGACCTTTTAACAGCCAGTCGTCGAGGTATGGGAAAACTTGCATTCCCTGGGACCTCAACATTGCTGCCACCGGAGCCAGACATTTGGTAAAGATTCTGGGGGCCGATTTTAGGCCGAATGGGAGCACTTTGAACTGGAAATGGACGCCAGCCACTTGAAACCTTCGGTATTTGCGGTGTTTCGGGTGAATAGGGATGTGGAAGTAGGCGTCTTGTAGATCCAGAGAAGCCATAAAGTCCCATTCGTAGAGACAATTCAGAATGTCCTTCAACGTTACCATGCGAAAACTCTTTCTTTAGATATTTGTTGAGTTTGCGCAAATCCAATATTGGACGCCACTCTTCCGAATTTTTCTCTACGAGGAAGAAGCGAGAATAAAACCCTTTCCCTTTCTGAGAAGGAGGGACTCGTTCTATCGCATTCTTGTGTTGCATCTTTAAGGCTTCTTTGAAGAGTAGTGAAGACGAGGGGGAGGGGGAACCCTGGGCGGCGTTGTTGAAGGCTTCTGCAAAAACTCCAGAGTGTGTCCCTTGCTGACCAGATCCAGGACCCACTGATCTGAAGTTATCTTCCGCCATTGGTGGTAAAAGACAGAGATTTTGGCGCCCACGGGAAGGGAAAGGTGAGTGGCTGACATTCGGCAAAGCTCATTGGCGCTTGTTGGAATCTCGCCATTGATTGCTTGAGCGTCGTTTCCCTCCTTGCCGAGAGAAAGAACCAGAGGCAGGCTGCCTGTAGGAGGATTGATAGTAAGGTTTGTTGTAGTTAGATTGATACTGACGATTTTGTTGGTTGGAATAATTGCCTCTGGAGGAGTAACCACGGCCTCTTGCTCCTCTAAAGGATCCCCTCTTGTATTGCAGGGTACCAAGAGATTTAGCTGTATCTGTATCAGTTTTTATAGCCAGCAAAGTGTCATCGATGTGCTTCCCAAAAAGTGAATCGCCATCGAATGCCATGTCCAAGATTTTGGTTTGGACCTCAGGCCTGAAGGTGGTAGCCCTGAGCCAACCTTGACGCCGAAGTACAGCTGCTCCAGCCAATTGCCTGAAATTGGTGTTTGAAATGTCCAGGGCGCAATCAATGATTTCTGAAGCCGCCCTTTCACTCTCCTGCACAATTCTGCGTACCTCCATCTGATGATCCTCAGGGATCAAATCAAGATATTCCGTGAGATCGGACCACATTTGTCTATCATAACGAGCCAGGATAGCCAATGAATTAGCTGCTTTAATGGAGGCTGCTGCATTTGCTGAAAACTTCTTTCCAATTGCATCAAGCCTTCTGCCCTCCTTGTCAGGTGCTGTTGAAATGGGAGCAGAAGGATTTTTGGATTTCTGCTGCGCAGCCTGGGATATGACAGAATCAGGTCGAGGGTGACCTATTAAACAAGATGGAGTATCTGATGGTGCTCAATACTTTTTCTCTATTCTTGGAAGGACTGCAGGAATGGAAGCGGGTGTTTTCATTATGTTGAGGCCCTCCTTCCATATATAGTCAATAATGGGAATAGCCCTGGTAACTCTTCGATATCCCTCTGTAAAGTCATGTAAAAAGCAGTCCGACTGCTCAACTGTGACGGCCAATTCAAATCTATTAGCAGCTCTCTGCATAATATTGTGAAAACCGCCAATATCTTCAGGTGGAGAATCTGAAGGACGGGGCGCAGGTGGCGAAGGCATAGGAATGACATAATCCTCCCAAGGATCCACAGGTGTTTTATCCGGCAACTCGCCTTCTTCCCTGCTTTCTTCGTCATCATTAGAAGAAGTGTCCGTATCATTTTGAGGAGCTGGACCAGTATCTTGTCGACAATGAAGCTCTTGGTGACGGAGGTCTTGGCACGTCAACTGGAATAGGCGACCCAGCGGGTGCAACCGGGGTTGGTGGAAATCTCTGGCGATAATCCGCCAACATAGCCTGCAAATCCTGAATTAAGGAAGTTGGCAAATGAATAGTGTCCTCAGACCGAGAAGGTCTAGTATGAGGTGACTGATATGGCGTGGAATAAACGTCATGTGTATAATGACCATGGACATCCTCTTCATCATCCTCCTGATATTTAATATTTAATTGAGAAGGGTGACGGGCAATCCCAAAAGGACCGTCTTCCTCTTCCCCTTCATCTGACTCCTCCTCCACGTATGTTTCCAAAATGTGCGATGGTAAGAGTGGAGAAATGTGTGAATAATCTTGCCTTTGATACGTTTTCATTTGAAAATGAGTGTATTGTATCTTTGTCGGAGGTGAACTGTGCAACAGATGAGCAGATGTCACTGCGGAAGCCACTGTTACAGGGATTTCCGTCGACGGTCCTGTCAATGACAAAGATTTTGCCGTCGACGGGGTCGTCAATGGTGTCTTCGTCGACGAACCTTTCGTCGTCGGGACCGTCGTTAGCGTCTTCGTCGACGAGTCCCTCGCCGTCGGTACCGCTGATGATGCCTTCGTCGACGAGTCCCTCGTCTTCGGTACCGCTGATGATGCCTTCGTCGACGAGTCCCTCGTCGTCGGGACCGTCGATGGTGTCTTCGTTGACGAGTCCCTCGTCGTCGGGACCGTCGATGGTGTCTTCGTCGACGAGTCCTTCGTCGACGAGCCCTTCGCAGACGAGGCCGTCGATGATGTCTTCGTCGACGAGTCTTTTGTCGACGAGGCCGTTGATGGTCACTTTGACGACGAGTCCTTTGTCGACGAGGTCTTCGTCGACGATGATGTCGGCTTCGTTGACAGAATTGTCGTCGACGGACCAGAAGATTTAGTCGACGGAGCCGTCGTCGACGGAGACGTCGACGATGGCAACTTGTTTTTAGTCAGCGATGGTTTAACAGACATCAAAGGTGAGGTAATAGCCGAAGTGGTAACCGTAGAAGTAGATGAGGAGGCAGAAGTCAAAGTAGTAGTAGGTACAGACACCAGAGAAACAGTCTTAGCCTGGGTTGTACTCACAGTTGTTAAACCTGAAGAAGCTGATGCACTCTTTGAGGGTTCTGAAGGTCTCTGAGAGGTTTAAAGTTTTTTATTTCTCTCAGGAGAAGCACTTTCTTTGGATCTAGCTCTCTTGCTGGAGGTAGAGGCCTTGTCCTCATCATCAGTGGAAGAAGACTTCAACCACAAAAGAACCCTTGCCTCCCTATCCCTGATAGTTTTCTGAGGGAAGGTACGGCAAATCCTACAGTCCTTCACAATATGTGAAGGGTGCAGACAATAAATACAGTCAGAGTGCTGGTCATCCACATGGACCCTCTTCTTGTAGCAGGTTCCACAAGCTTTGAAAAGAGCCTTCTTTTCAGACATTTTGAGGAGAAAAGATCAAAAACTGAGTAGGCACTCAGGGAGACTCCTTTACACACGAAGTGCGGTGAAAATCTGAGGAGAACTGCCTGAGCTGGGAAGGTTCTAGAGGGTGAGGACAGCTGATTGGCTGAGGCTACTATTTCAGGTCTTTTTACATAATGATGTAGATAGGCTGCTAAGTTTTGAGGCCTAGTTAGGCCTTTGGGCTTTTCCAGCCTACTGCAAGAAATTTTTAGGCACTGCTATTGTATATATTTTTACCGTGGGACTCCCGCCTCGACGACGGGGAATGATTCAGGCATGTGAATCTATGAAAGATACCCTAATACTGGATAAAGCGCCGACCCTCCGAGGCACAGCGCAGCGAGGCTCCGCATGGGCTGGCGGGCCAAAGGTCTGTCTAGGTGGTGCGGCACAACGTGTGTGCCTCTGGTTCCCTCGCAGCAGTGTCTCCGGGAGCGCACCGCCCCTGTAACAACCTTAAGCCGGGGATCGTGGCCAGTCCAGCCCTGTGATGACCGGATATCTATCTCCGCTCTTGGAGGCAGCACGGAGGTCGGAGTCGCATCGAGCCGTAGCCGCAGACCTCCGAAGATTGGGAGCCGCCGTCCCAAGTCTCTCGAGCGGCGTAGTTGCCGGATAATTGACAGATTGTGCGACGACATTACGGAGCACTCGGCTCAATCGGCCATCCTGGTTGCGAGCAAGCTCCGCCCCCCATAAAAGCTTTATATTAATTCTTCCATACCAATTCCTTTTTGTATATGACAGGGTCTAAAAAATGGTCAGACACCGTCTTGTTTGATTTGCTGACGTGGGCTATTATTTTCCAAAACATAGACTGGTCCCTAGTTTTTAGGCTATTCTAAGATCGTCCCAGCTAGCATCTTCCCAGCTTCTTAGGGCTACCTTCTGTGCTTTTCTATATTCTGTTCTTTCATGCCTGATCTCCGTTATGTTTTTGGCCTTTAAAGCCCTAATAAGCTGTCCTTTAGCCAAGGCACATTCCTTGTCAAACCAGAGATTAGACAGATGGGTCAAGACCCTGAAATTACCTGTCCCTGTCTGGGGTTTAGTTAGATACGTTTTTATGTTCTCTATCAGTCTGATTTGGTTTTATCTGTATGTACTCAGGGCCTGACTCCACATAGGGAGTTAAATGATCACTAAAAGCATTATATATATTGGTGAGGGACTCAATTTGATCCTTTATAGTGGGCCTCTTAACTGATCGCCGGTTGTTGCTTACCAAAGGCTGTGTGATCTCTTCCCCCAGTTCGGTTGAAAGGGTTGGGTGCATAGAAATCTATTTCCCAAATAGATCTAAACATAATGGGAAATGGTCACTCTCTCCTCTTATATCCAACTTAAAAACTTGTACGTATGCCCAGTGGGCTATGCTTATCATCACGTAATCTATTTGTGATGAGGAATTTCCTCTTGAGAAGGTGTTTGAGCATTCCATATCTTAGGGGAATCCGCCATTGCACGCCCTTAGACCTCTCTCAATAGTAAGGTGGAATAATTGCATAGCTGAAATGGAGCACCCAACCATATTTTTTGCTTCGACGAGTGGGATCCCCCTGGTTAAATCTTCCTCCTCGAAGATGGTATTTAATCCGGTAATTGGTTCGTAACAGCAATTAAAGTCGACCCCACTAGAATAACCACGTATGGATCAATAGATTCAGGAACTTCTTCACACTGCTGTTTTAACTGTGATTACTTTGAGCACTCCCTTGGTCTTATTTATATATTAAAAAGACATATCTGTATCATATTCGGGAAGTTTCAATCCCAAGATATATTTTGAGTCAGTATGCACAGTTACTATAGTAGCATTTATATAAATTTTTATCCAGGGCGGTCAGCCCAACCGACAATCTCCCTTTTTAGGTCTCGTCTATTATATTCCGCAAGGAATAAATAGACGAGAGTATTGGAGGCAAACCAAGGTCTAAACCATCGTGGATTTCGTCGAGTGCATGTGCACATGCACGCGCTTGCCATTTGCTCCCGCCTGCCTCCGAGAGCTTCACTTCAAAGGCATCCGCTCCCCCGCCCTCTGCTTCACACTTCACGGCCGCCAGGCCGTGTCTCGCATTTCTCCTCCCCCTCCCCACAGCAATGCCAAGAGCGTGTTTTTTTTTATTAGCACACTTCTTGCCAGCTCCCTCGCCGGCCCTCCCTTCCCTGTCTTATCTCATCTCTTCGGACTACACCTGGTGATCGGCATCGAGGACTCTGGTATGTTAAGCCTCTCCCTTTCACATATGTTTTTTTGTAGTGTATTATATATTTTTGGGTCCGTTGGCTGAAAGGCTACGGGAGCTGCACAAGACGTGTGCTGTGTTGAGGGCGCCTTCCACTCCTCAGCTCTGCATTACTGTTTGAAAATGCACATCCCTGTGTCGCATTAACAGGAGAGAATTCTGCAGCACTGTAAAAGTCACGTCACTGATGTTTTATGCCACATGTGAACAGGCCTCCGTAACTAATATGGGTCAGTTCTCTGCCCCTTCCTGGCACCATGGATGCTCTAGTCTACCTTCTTGTTAGCAGTAAAGAAACCCAGATTTACCCATAGGGCTTATCTATGTGTCTCAAACAGTTACGGAGAACGTCCTGTTTTACATGCTGAACAAACAAATTCAGGTTTACCACTGGCTCCTCCCACAAAGCTGCCAGGTATCCTCGTGCCATGTATGACACGCTTGCTCAGCCATTCCTGGTTTTAAGCCAGAAGCGCTTTGCTTTCTTGGACATGTAGTTTTGTTTTTGCATGTGGAGGTATGGGCATATAGTTCCATGGATGCAAATAACCATGGTATACAAAGTCCCAGAACTGTCTGAAAGAGACTTGTGACATGAGGCCACATGCAGCTCTGTTTCTACTTCTTGGTATTAGTATATTGAAGATTTCAAAGATAATAGGGCCCTGAAGCGCCGTTTATTATCCCTAGAGACTTATTTATCTACAAGTTTAGTGCAGCCACGGTTTTTCTACTCGATCCGACCTTATTTTTTGGTAAATGGCTGTTTTAAAAAAAAAAATATGTATTCTCACGCGGTAATCACTGTTGACACGCCCATGTTCACCTCCATGGAAAAGCTTTTTTCTAACTCTCTCTCTCTCTCTCCCCATCGCGCTCTCTCTCTCTCCATCGCGCTCTCTCTCTCTCCATCGCGCTCTCTCTCTCTCCATCGCGCTCTCTCTCTCTCCATCGCGCTCTCTCTCTCTCCATCGCGCTCTCTCTCTCTCCATCGCGCACGCACTCTCTCTCTCTCCCTCGCACGCACGCACTCTCTCTCTCTCCCTCGCACGCACGCACTCTCTCTCTCTCCCTCGCACGCACTCACTCACTCACTCTCTCTCTCCCTCGCACGCACTCACTCTCTCTCTCTCCCTCGCACGCACTCACTCACTCTCTCTCTCTCTCTCTCTCTCTCCCTCGCACGCACTCACTCTCTCTCTCTCCCTCGCACGCACTCACTCTCTCTCTCTCCCTCGCACGCACTCACTCTCTCTCTCTCCCTCGCACGCACTCTCTCTCTCTCCCTCGCACGCACTCACTCTCTCTCTCTCCCTCGCACGCACGCACTCTCCCTCGCACGCACGCACTCTCCCTCGCACGCACGCTCTCCCTCGCACGCACGCACTCTCCCTCGCACGCACTCTCCCTCGCACGCACGCACTCTCCCTCGCACGCACGCACTTTCCCTCGCACGCACGCACTCTCCCTCGCACGCACTCTCCCTCGCACGCACTCTCCCTCGCACGCACTCTCCCTCGCACGCACTCTCCCTCGCACGCACTCTCCCTCGCACGCACTCTCCCTCGCACGCACTCTCCCTCGCACGCACTCTCCCTCGCACGCACTCTCCCTCGCACGCACTCTCCCTCGCACGCACTCTCCCTCGCACGCACTCTCCCTCGCACGCACTCTCCCTCGCACGCACTCTCTCTCGCACCCCCTCTCTATCGCACCCCCTCTCTATCGCACCCCCTCTCTATCGCACCCCCTCTCTATCGCACCCCCTCTCTATCGCACCCCCTCTCTATCGCACCCCCTCTCTATCGCACCCCCTCTCTATCGCACCCCCTCTCTATCGCACCCCCTCTCTATCGCACTCCCTCTCTATCGCACTCCCTCTCTATCGCACTCCCTCTCTATCGCACTCCCTCTCTATCGCACTCCCTCTCTATCGCACTCCCTCTCTATCGCACTCCCTCTCTATCGCACTCCCTCTCTATCGCACTCCCTCTCTATCGCACTCCCTCTCTATCGCACTCCCTCTCTATCGCACTCCCTCTCTATCGCACTCCCTCTCTATCGCACTCCCTCTCTATCGCACTCCCTCTCTATCGCACTCCCTCTCTATCGCACTCCCTCTCTATCGCACACCCTCTCTATCGCACACCCTCTCTATCGCACTCCCTCTCTATCGCACTCCCTCTCTATCGCGCTCCCTCTCTATCGCGCTCCCTCTCTATCGCACTCTCTCTCTATCGCACTCTCTCTCTATCGCACTCTCTCTCTCTCTATCGCACTCTCTCTCTCTCTATCGCACTCTCTCTCTCTCTATCGCACTCTCTCTCTCTCTATCGCACTCTCTCTCTATCACACTCTCGCTCTATCGCACTCTCGCTCTCTATCGGTCTCTGTCTCTCTCTATCGCTCTCTCTATCGCTCTCTATCTATTGCACTCTCTCTCTCTGTCGCACTCTCTCTCTATCACACTCACTCATTCTACCTATCGCACTCACTCACTCACTATCTATTGCACTCACTCTATCTATCGCACTCACTCACTATCTATTGCACTCACTCTATCTATCGCACTCACTCACTCTATCTATCGCACTCACTCTATCACATCACCACAGCATCACTCAGCACTACCACAGCATCACTCAGGGGCACCAGAACATCACTATGCGCTGCCACAGCATCACTGAACGCCACAATTCAACAACAACTGGTTCAAATATGTTCTCTCAATGTTTCTAGCTTTATTACAAATGTCACAAAAAGATGTTAATAGTTCACTTCTGTTCTTGGATTTTCGTCACAATAAAATACACTGAACATAATCTCCACAAAAGTTATTTAAAAAAGTTTAAGCTAAATTACAATAACTTTTATTTAAGAATTAATTATTAAAAAAAATAAAAGCCATTGTTATTTGTAATAGCAATACATCTAAGTCACGTAAATATAACACATATTGCATTACAAATGCTATAGGTGTCACATTTGCAAAATTTATAACTATTGGCATTGTAAATGACAAAGCTAATAATTTCTTAATTTTCAAAACCAACACTGAAATAAAAAATGTGTCATTTACAATACCAATAGCTCAAACTTTACTAATGCGAGACCTAGTGCATTGCAAATGCTTGTTTTTGACTGTAGGGCTTCTATGCTAAATGTTCTGTACCCTAATTTATGTTGTGGCTCTCTTGCCAAGGTCTCCTGGAAAAGACATAGATCAAAATTGCCAATGTATTGGCTCAATGAGTTTTTGCTTGAGCCCGGCTATATTCCAAGAGACCATCTTTAAATATTCTGGGGCTAGATCTGCAAGCGTGTTAGATGGATGCCCAGGCATAGCTATGGAGCCACTCCCCTCCATCTCATGGGCATTAGTTACCCGGGTTTCTTGTACATCCATTCTCTCTAAATGGTCATCATAGATAACTAGGTGGCCAGATTCTGGTAGAAGGTGCTTCATATCGGTTTGGCTAAATGTACTTCAAGCTGTTGTGTTTGCTGTACCCTGCTCAGTCAGTCAATCCACAGCATCTAAGGTGGTTGTCCCCTCCGTTTCTTGCTGAATATCTATTGTAGATTTGTTCTGTCTGAAGCGGATTATGGATCCAAACAATGAGTTGGTTCGCAGGTTCATAGAGTGAGAGTTATCTGCAATGAGCTTTCAATGAAAGGTTAGCTTTAAGTCGTCCAAGTTCCCTGATTCTTGCTGGAACTTTTTTGCAGAATTCATGAAGTCTAGAATTGGCCTGTACTCTCGATTTGGGTCCTTTTCTGGACCAGAAAGTAGAGTGAGTATATTCACAGTCCCTTTTGAGAGAATGGAACCTTCTCTATGGCTTCCTTTTGGAGCAGTGTGTGTAATTAGTTTGGCAATAAGACTTGTTGATGACACGATGTTATCCTCAGTAGGACAGCAGGAGGAGGGGACTAGAACCCGAGTAACCATTTTGAACAATATTCAAGACCCACTTGTTGCTTGCTATTTTGCACCACTTGTCCAGATGTTTGACAATACTTCCTCCTCAACGGAGCGGGAAATGGACAGGGGGGAAGCAATCGTTCATTGTTTTACTGGTATCTTGGAAGAGGATGCTGATGGACGAGAGGCTCCTCTTCCACATGCTGGTCATTGGGGATGGTGATCAGGCTTGATGTTGTTGCTGCAGTATCCAGTGAGGGGTTTGAAACCTCTGTTGGGAAGATCGCCAATCATAGGGTCGGAACCTGCAACGGAATTCTTTACACTTCTTGAGGCCCACTGCCTTAAGCATATCTAATTATGATTTCAATTTCGCCACATCATCATCTGCATGTGTTCCGAACAAAGAATTTACTGTGATAGGTAGATTTAGTATCCTTTGCTGGGCCTCGGGTTTGAAGCCTGTAAGGTGGAGCCGGTAGGAGCCAGGAGAAGCTACTTGCATAAATCCCATGAGAATATCGGTGAGCTGCAAGGTCAGAAGGATCAGCAGCAGCAGCATTGATGACCTGGTTTGCAACCAGGCCACCCTCTTGAAGAATCACCTGTAATTCTCGTCTATCCTATTTTGGCAACTTTTCTGCAAATCTGGTCAGCGAGTCACAGTGATCTGTCATCCCTCGCCAGTAATGTAGAGGCACTGGCAGCCTTCATAAAGGATGCAGAGGTGCTAAACATCATTTTGCCTACAGAATCTATTTCTTTGCTTGCTGGCGCAAGAACTACGTTTTAATTTGTACTGAAAGGTTGAATTAGTTCGTAAAATATTTTAAATAATTGCCGCCGATTGAATTTTAAAACTGTTAGAATTGCTAGAATTGTTACCTGCTAACATAGCTCCTTGCTGCACGAACCACCATTAGTGGGAATCAAGGGGGGAACTAGTGACACACCAATCTGCCCGCCATCTTGGAAGTTAGCGCTCCAGTCGCTCTAATCACCAGGGCTATATTAAGCCTGGCAAGCCCGTCTGCGCCTGTCCGTGCCCTCTCGGGACCAGGGGCCAGGACCCCTGTATGTTCCACATCAGGAAATTTACGGTACAGCTCTAACCTACTCAATTCTTTTAATTCACCTTTAGACCCCGAATGTCTCCACTCTATTGCTCCCGATCGGTGGAACGATAGATGCAAACACTGTTCCCATATTTTCCAGGACCTTGGTCCGACTAACTTGAATGCAGCTAAACCCAATCTAATTTTTAAGTTACTCTTATTGAATTGTCGTTCGTTACCAAAACACTCAGTGGAAATATCCCTACTTCTCTTGGAGGAAAGTCCGGATGTCG
Organism: Lissotriton vulgaris; assembly: GCF_964263255.1. NCBI lineage: Eukaryota > Metazoa > Chordata > Amphibia > Caudata > Salamandridae > Lissotriton > Lissotriton vulgaris. The sequence goes on from NC_141687.1 coordinate 818,972,107, forward strand.
AGTTTCTAATGGAAAACTGGCTGAATACGGCCTCTGACCCGGATATAGCACAATCCCTCCCCCCTGGTTACACAATACAGAGACTCAACCGAATCCATAGTAATGGGGGTGGAATAGCCTTTATTTCAAAGAATTATATTATTTGCAGAATCCTGGGGTGTCCTCTTTCAAACTGTGAAAACCTTCACTTCTCGATAGGATTCACTCCTACGCTAACCTTTTCAGGAATCTTGATTAATCGCCCCCAGGACCCGTAGGCCAATTCTGTGACTAACTCACAGACACTGTCTCTATATTAGCAAACTCCTTTGCTAATTTCACTATTCTTGGAGATTTCAATATTCATTTTGATGACACAAATTGCAAGCTTGCAACTGAATTTATTTCTGACTTAGCAGCCCTACAGCGAACTCCGAAAGTACAATCAGCAACGCGCCAAAAAGGACATCTTTTGGACCCTGTTTTCTCAGGTCTAAAGGAGCTAACCTGCCAATCACCAATACCCATCCCTTGGTCAGACCACTCTCTCATCCGTTTTTCATGGTCCCCTGCCCACACCATTCCCCCAACTTGATTAGTTCAAACTATGTCCTGATGTTGGTCAAAACTCCCACTGGACTCTTGGATCGCAACTTTAGAAAAATCCAAGCCTGTCTCTATCTGGGATCCGATTGTGGCTAATACAAATTTCAACAGCTGGATTAACACCTACTTGGACTCAGTTCTTCCTAGAATCATTGTTCCAACAAAGCTGCTTGGTACACTCCAAAGCTCAGAGAATTGAAACAACTGTGCAAGAAAGCAGAGAGAGGCTGGAGAAGGAATTTCTCCCCACAGAAAAATCGGGAATATAAAGACGCCATTAAAACTTATAAAATGGAAATCAGAAACTCTCAAGCTCTCAACTATGAGAAGACTATAGCTTCCTCTGCTAACCCCTTTTAGGAAACCTTTAGAATTGTTAAGAAACTATTGAATGTTACTTCCCTCCCTGACTCCTCCAACACATCTGACCAGCGGTGCAACGAGATGGCAGAATTTTTTCATAATAAAATTCAAAACATCTACGAATGTTTCTCTCCCATTGAAGACCACAATTCTTTTTATCAGGACAAGCCTCACATAGAAGGCAAGGAAACAAGCTTAGCGGCCTTTCCCACAATGGATTACAGCTGTCTGTTAGTGACATTGGGTCGAGTAAAAAACGGATCACTCAATGCCCCTGCCCCACTTAGTATTCTTAAGCAGGGCTTGGGGGACTTATTAGAAGACCTAAGTATAACCTCACTTTAACCCGGTCTTCAGTGAAGAAAAATAAATACATATATATATATATATATATATATATATATATATATATATATATATATATATATATATATACACACACACACATACATATACATATATACATGCAGTACGTATAACAGATATGGAGAGAGACCCCTCTATTCCTCCTACAACATAGTGGGGCTGGGAGAGGCCCAACGGATATGAGAGAGGAGTGTAAAAGATTGCAAAAATAGATGCCTGGGCCCGCTTCAATGCTTGCCACACCTGAACCCCCCTACCCCCTCCACTCCAAACAGACCAGAATTGAGATATATGTGGAATATTTATGTACGAGGAAAAACATGAGGTAGGATCCCAGGAAAAAGCAGCCGTTGTTGTACTTGTCTATTATAAACAAAGAGCATACAAAATGAATATTTAAAAAAAATCATCAGAGAGCACTACAAACTCCACACCAAGAATGATATTTAACCAGGAATATGAGGTTTGCATATAAGAAACTAACTGATTTTCGATTAGAATTAGTCAGAACAGGATTTAAAAAACAGAGTGAGAAATGATATTGTTGTCCACTGTTCACCTACTTTTCACTCTAACTGAGATACAATATTAGTGAATAAATACCTACGTACGTGTCCTGGACAATAAAATGTAAGATGCTAAGTAAAATGCCAATAAAAATGATATTTAAAAAAAATACATATATGTATACATATAAACATACACACACACACACCACCAGCTCTTGCAGTACGCCGGTCACTTCCATCCACGAAGTTGGCGCATCTAACCGGTGCAAGTCCTGTTTTCAATTAAAAACTAGCTTGAGTCTCCAAAGTTTGAAACCACTCAGACGCACGCCAGGATGTGTGTTGATGCTTTTATTGCAAAAGGCAACGTATTTTGACCTGACGGTCCTAGTCACAGCATACATGCCAAGTACACAAACACCCTTAAAAACATACTATTGTACCTCTTTGAAAAAAGACTGAAAAAATGTGAAATCATTATTCAAATAAATATATCAGCATGGCTTTTTGTCAACATACGTTTATTTTTGTAAATAAACAATTCATAAGGTGTAAACAGAACATCTGCATTATCTCCCATTCAATTTAATCCACTTGGCAATTTGTAAATTCGTCTATCTCCCCTTTCTTCAACTTGAATTTCATGTTGATAAGTTTAAGGTATATGAATGACCTGATGCACCTGTACTGTATTTTAAATACATGACAACGTAACTGATGTATTGAGGTGAATACACTTTTTTTTTTTAAACATTTTGAGTAGTTCGTCAAACGGCAGAAAACTTATTAGCAAACCAAACAACCCTCTTCCTGTGGTAACTAGGTCGTAACTATAATTACACTGTGGCACCCGCCAGTGAGAGGTTTTCTCAGACAGATAGGCAATATCGTATAAGAACCAGACATGTTAATGGTTGTACTTGACATCACTAGTCTCTACACAAATATCTCACACAAAAGTGAAATTAAATATGTAAAGTACTTTCTAAAGGGTAGATCTTTGAAATTTGCAGAACACAACTGAATGCTTGTGGAATTCACTAAATTCTGTTTAATTAATAACATCTTTTTTTTTCAGGAATATCTGTATAAACAGACACACAAGACAGCCATGGAAACCTGCTTCGCCCCCAGTTATGCAAATTTATTTTTGGGCTGGTGGGAAAAGCATGTGGCCTGGTTGGGACCAAATGAGATGAGGCAATCAGATAGTTAGCTAGTATAAATATATTGATGACCTATTCATTCTATGGAAAGGGTCCAAAGAATCAGCTAATGGCTACGTATCGGCTCTGAATGACAAAGATGTAACATTAAGATTCGCTGGAGAGGACTACTGAATCTGTAAATTTTTTAGACCTAAAGGTCTTAGTGGCAGATAACCAGATATGTACCACTTACACAGAAATCGAACCGCAGGGAATTCCCTGTTACAAGCTACAAGTAGTCCTCCTAGTACTCTCAAGTGGAGCATTCCCTATAGGGAGCTGCTTCACTTGAAGAGGAACTGCACAAGGGAAGTCGATTATGAATCAGCAGCAGATGAGTGTATACAAAGATTCCAACAAAGAGGTTTCCCCATGAAAGTATTCAACAGCAAGAGATAAAGTTAAAAACAAATCTAGGCATAGTCTCCTCTTATAGAATATCTCTAAAAAGGAGATTGGTCACAAGTTCAGGCAAATTACTAGCTACTCAAACAATGCTGGAGCTTTAAACAGCATCATTCATAAAAACTGGAATATTCTCAAAACAGATCCTGTAATTGGAAAAGATATACAAGAACATGCCAGTATGACATACAGAAAAGGGAGATCTATAAAAGAACAAATAGTTCTGAGTCATTTGCCTGTAAAAGACACAAATATAAACTGTAGGGGTGTGGTGGGATGTTTACCTTGCATCAATTGTAAAGCAAGCAAAAAGCAAAATGATACATTAAGAACCAGGATGCAAAAAGCCTAAAATAATTAATAAATACACTAATGAACTGCAATACCACCCACACAGTTTACTGTATGGTATGCCCATGTCAAATAAAATATATTGGAAGTACAATACATCAGGCAAACAAAACTGATTCTCGAACACTCAAGAGCTATTGCTAAGACCAGTCGTATCAAACTCAAGACATTTTGAGACACACCACAATAGCAATAGGAACCTACTGCAATTTTTCTGTATAGATCATGTGCCTCAAGAAGCAAGGGGGGTTGGGAATCTGGTGTCTAAATTTAGTTGCCTAGAATCACGCTATATACTGGATTTACAAACAAAAGCTCCACAGGGCCTTAGCACAGAAGAAGAATTGGCAGTACATTTGGGAATATAATCTAACCAATGAGATAGTGTCTCACGTGGTTTTAACTTCCTTCTCTTTTCTTTGTGTGTCTTGTTGAAACCGGATTATAGCGTTAAGAGACTGAATATCAATAGGTAATATAAATTCTAGGATTTTGAAGGTTTTTTAAATGTTATGGTATGGTGACAAGTCCTCGGATTAGATCTTGCCCATTCAGGGCTTAATCTTTGCAAGGTCTAAAGTGGAAACCCTGTAAAGCTGTAATTGGGTGAATTGGATGTGAGTGTAATTTTTCCAATTGAATTTCCAATTATCATGCATTCTTTGCATTTATATAAATTGGAGTTGGTGCAATCTTGACAATTGATTCAAGCACTTGCTGTGATCAATTAGAACACTTTTAAAATGCTTTCCATCCGTCTTCTGGTGATATGTAACATGATGATTTCTATCATGATATAATTGTATCAAATACAGAACCACCAGATTAAGCATCTTAATTGTTGATAAATTAGATATACTTAGATCTAACAATAGAGGATGTGAAATATTCAGATACATTCATGTTGATTGATGAATTGGTTTATTTATGTATGCATACAGTTTTTTAATTAGGAATGAGAAATATCTCACTGTTTAAGCACCCGTCAGTTTAAAATGGCGGCTGCCGGAAAGTAAGTGAGATAGTTATAAACATGTTGACCTCTTTCTATGAACTTCCACGTCAGAAGGAACAACCAATAGACAATGTTTATATTATATGGCAGTCAACTCACTGAACATTGAAAAAGTAGTCTGCCGAAACAGGTCTGTGCTACTTGTGAAAAATAAACAAATATTTTGTATGCCCCCTCCCCCCTGTGAGTGCTAAGTTCTTTTTTGAAAGACTCTGAGCAATTAATATCGTGAGCCCACCCTCACAAATTGAAAGCACCTGCCCGCGAGTGCAGTGGATCTTGGTGGTTTGAAGTGGAATAAATTATTTTTTTAATATATATATTTTTTTTTAACAGGCTCATCCTTCAATACAGATCTGGAACAATTTTGCATGCACATACTCAATATTCAGCATACAAATTACATTGCGATGTGGTTGGGATGGATATCCATAAGAACACAAGAATCACCTGATGATATTCTTTACTGTGTGGGGAGCAAGCCGCTCTCCCCTCACGCTATCTCGGGACATGGCATTTGTTAGAGCGCACCAGCGATTTACAACCTCTCTGACGTACCTCTGTATTACCGCCAAGAGGACTATATCTTCTCCCACTTTCAAGGTATCCCTCTTTTGTAGATCACTGCCTAAGCTCTTTGGCACCAATCCAAGTCAACCTCCTACTCCGCCACTGACTGGGGACAGGCCCCTCCCCCCCCCCGCCGTGCTATGTTTCATTTTGATATTCCCGCTGCCAATACCAGCCAGAGTCTACTATGTCATGGGCAGTCTTCTTTTGAACCGTAGCATCAACAATAACCAGTTAGCGTCCATTGGAACCCTCGCCCCCTCTGGACATCACTGCTTTCACCCCCTGCCAGTATGTACAAATCACAGGAAATTTGGTAGAAGGATTTCTCTTGCGTGCAACCTCTCAAGCACTATGATGTATGCATCTCCCCTAACTTATGGAAACAGAGCGCAGGGCTAGTATGAACAATGAAAAACTTTCCTAAATCTGGCTCGGATCGCAATCGAGGCCTCTGAAGAGTTTCCACCTACTCTTCATTGTCAATGTTGCCTACGTTGTCAGTCCAGTCGCGTCTTTGGGAGCCCAAGGGGCCAGGGGCATTGTTCCTTAGTTTTGAGCAGACGACCGATGCCCCATTATCGGGTATGTTGTCAGCTAATAGCCAGCCCGCCAAAGGGGAGGAGTCAGGAAGGGCCTTGCCCTGCTGAATGTAGACCCAAAGGGGGTGTCCGAGTCTCAGGTAATGGACCACCTGTGAGGTTGCCAGGTCGTATTCCTGACTCAGGGTGTCAAAGGGAAGTGCCCTGTTCATTCATATGTCTCCAAGGTGTTATTGTCAGCCACCTTGAGAAGCCTCACAGATTAGGTACCTCCTTCAGTTGATACCATGCCACAGAGGGGTCATGCTCCTCAATCTAGAGTGGCAGCCCAGGTATCTATTTGCCTCTGTCCAACACTTTGCCACTGTTGCTGTATGTGGCGGTAGGTCTGGACTCGTCCTACAGGCAAAAGGATGGTTGCATTTTCGTTCTGCAGGTCACCATGCGAGCGTAACGTTTGTAGGATGGCGTCTTAGTCTCTAAAATGGAGTATACGGGCTACAATGCGGGTGCGGGGGCCCTGGATGTGGCCCATGTCCCAATGCCCGATGCACTCGCTCCACAACCATCCTTTTTTTTTTCTCAGACGTTATACCCCGCCAAGCTTAGAGTGTTGGCAGACGGGAAATCATTCTTCTTCAGAACGCTGGAAGAGGCTTGGGAATGGCTGGAGGGCTGGAGGATGCAGGGAGGAGTTAGAGGAATTGTTTGTTTACATTGTTATGTTGACTTGTTCTGCTCATCAAGGTCATAGAAGACACACAAAACACGCACACTTAAGGCCTAATGTTGGGTGGGGGGGGCGACCCTTGCAGGAAATGTGACATATCTATGACAGAGAGACAAGCTGCCCGTATACATGTGTGGGCATGGAACGTAAATGGGCTAGGAAACAAAATTAAACGCACATTAGTCCAGCAGTACGTTAAGCATCATTCCCCAGATGTCATACTGATGCAGGAGACACACCTTAAGGGAAATCACTACAGATCCTTAGACCTCTTTGGGTACAAGCTTATGGCCCAATCAGGGTTTTCTGCAGACTCTCGAGGTGTAGGAATACTGCTTCGAAACTCCTTACCCTTTACAGTCGATAAAATATGGTGGGATGACTTGGGGTGCTATATGGCCCTAACGGGTACTTGGGAGCTATTATCTTTTACTTTTTGCTCATTATACATCCCACCCAAACTTCACGCAGTAATCTTCCTGCAAATTAGAGATCTTCTTGCGACATTACCCGCCAGGGCCCAGTGATGGACCCAGACCTAGACTGAATAGGTGCTGCAGGGGGGCACACAAGCAGACCAGATTCTCCCGAACTTTACATCAGCAATGGGCATGGTAGACCTATGGAGAACCCACAACCCTTACTTGAAGCAATATACATACTACTCGGCACTGCATGGGTCTTTCTCGAGCCTTGATTATCTTTTCACATGACATGACCAGGTGGGGGTTTCGAAAGGCCGACACATTTAGCGCGGGGAATATCCAACCACTCCCTAGTAAGCATTGAAATTAGGGGCCCAGTCAACAAAGTTAAGTTCCCTAGGCTAGATCCCTGGTAACTGCGAGATCCAGACCTCGGAGATAAACTAAATTCAGGAACGGACCTATATTTCAAAGAAAACTAGGGATCTGTGTTGTCCCACTCTATCCTCTGCGAGGCATTCAAGACAGTACTTCGTGGCCACACATCTGCAGAAAGCGCCAGGAGTGAGAAGTCTCTCAACAGATCCACGCAGGACGTTTCTGATCTAGAGCTGACTGGGGAATAAGGGCTTGTATAATAGGAGGCAAATGTCTCAGCTATTATGATGCTCGTCGTTTGAAGGACTTCTTCCTTGTCTCTGACCCCCACTACCCACGAACTATCCCCGTCCCTCTTGTCTAGCCAGGCAGTAGTCTGGAGGCCTTGTCCCCCACAATGTACAGCCGGCGCTGAGTGGCCAATGCGTGCGACTGAGCCACATTCTCAGCAAGGGCTTGCAGGTCATGCTCTTGCTGTGTTAGCTTGCGCCGTAGCTCTGTGCTCCCCTCTTCCACCACCCACCTTTCCAAGGCCGGAATCTCTGGTCTTACTTTCTAACATGGCTTCCTTTTTCTTTCCGCCGATCAGCCCCTGGGCTTGGCCACGAAGTACTGTCTTGAATGCCTCACAGAGGATAGAGTGGGACAACACGGATCCCTAGTTTTCTTTGAAATATAGGTCAGGAACTTTTAGTCTTCGTTTGCAGGCCCCCTACGTTCGCTTCAGCTGTGGACATCGTGTCTGCCAGCTTCCTGAAGTCTTCTCTGAATAGATTCACCTCTTCCGTTATTGTGTCCCACACCAGCAAGGGGGAGGGGGGAGGTCGCTGACCAACTGTACAGACTCTTGCCGGTTGCTCCACACCGGTTTAGGATCCTGGATTCAGGATCAACTGTCGACACTTACTTTTGCTGGCTCAATAGCTGCAGGGGCTAGTGATCAGCAATCGGCCGTCGTCCCGGCCCTCTGCTCCCTGTCGCAGCGTAGCGCTGTCTTGGCCAGGCGCCGTCCTTGGTCTCCCGCCTCTCTGTCACTTACTTTGCGACTCTGGGCTGCTGAAAAGCAGCTCAAACTATGCCGTTCCCCGCCATCGGGCGGTGTCACAATCAGGTAGAGGGTGGTAGGGGCTGGCCCCTCCACCACCCTTACCCTGTGTTACCGCACCTCTGCAACCCCATCTACTGGAAGGTCACGGCCGGCGCCTTTTTAGGCTTCCGCTGCTTGCATCTCCACACACCACCTCTATTCCCTCAACCTGTTGATAAGTCGCTTTCGCGTATCCAAGTACACAGATTACGGTTTCGCAATGCGCAAGACTCAGGGCCCACGGATGAGGACGGATAGTTTAAGGTTATACACTGGTGGCTAGCGGAGCCATGCCCGACTGCATAATAAATATAGGTATATATACATATACTAAAATATTAGAAACTACACAATTGTCAATTTATACACCTTTCAATGCAAGATTCACCTCGTGTCGCCAGTTCGGTCGTTGTATCTTCCACTCCATGACCTTTCTTCATCATATTTACTGTACTCAGAATGTTCTCTTTCACGTGGTGACCTTTCACGTTCATCATACCTACAACCCCATAAAAACAATTAGAGTGGTCTTAACTTATGAGATAGTGTCAATACTCAATTCAATTCAAAATACTTTATTTCGGCCTATAAGGCCATAAAAGTAGGAAAACAAAATACAGTACATGCATAGCAAGTTTTTTTTTTTAAATACGCTCATCCATTGGTCACTTCATCGGATCAATATACATCTGTTTTGTTAGAGTTTGTGTTAAGTTTGAGTAAGTCCCACAGGCTGGTCTTAACAATCTAAAGGCTAACCTATTGTCTTGCTCATATGTAAAGTGCTTGTGAAATTTACGAGCAGCTAAGTACTATTTATTTTTTACCAAATGTCAATTTCTGGAAAAGTGCATATACAATGAATGTGCAATGGCTCAGTTGTTACAATATACCATTATGCACGAACATCAGCGTGAATTAATTTGTGTCCAGAATGGTACAAAAGTTCAATAAAATGTAAATGTTCATAAAAAAAGTTCAATAAAATGTCTATGTAACACTGGAGTGGTCAGTTCATAACATCTTCAAGATATTACTAAAAATATAAAAACTTATAAAATACATGACAATTAAAAGTACTTCAGTATTTACACATAAGACTATTTCACTTTCGATTCTATATAATCTTGGACAGATGTCTTCCCCGTGTATCTACCCCACTACATTAATTGCGACGCCATCTTCAGAGCCTTATAGGTCAGCAATTTCCAAGGATAAAAAAAATATATTCTTACTAAATAATAATTCGGTATCAGTACGGTGCGTGGTTAAGGTATCTTGTCCTATTGAATTTAAAGCATGACTACTCTTGCCGAACAGTACACCGTTACCACTAGATAGACGCTTTGGAATGGCGCCATGATTATAGAATTAAAGTTTTTGCCCTCTCATTTTCCTTATAAAGTTAATAGCCAATAGGAATCGGCTGAGCCCAAATACTATTAGGAGAGAGTGGTCAGTTTTAAATCTTCTCAACATATCATTCATTCTCCAGACACTAAGGCACCTGCCTATCAGTTTTATCCACTTCCTTCTGGCGGAGTTATATGCTGAGCAAAAGAACAGGACGTGTGGAATGTCCTCATCAGCCCCAAACTGGCCTAAGGTACAGTGAGAATCCCCATCTTAAGTTGTGACATTGGCCATTTGGCAACAAAACTGCTTATCTGCAATGTCCCGTATCTGAATTTCAGGTATAGACACTTTGCCAATCGTGGTTCTTTCTCATCTAGAAATGGCTCGAAACAGGGGGTTATTTTGAACTGAAGGAATTGCACGGTGAGCCTGCCCAGTGTGCTGCTTGAAGTTATCTCATGTCTAATAAAGTCCCAAAATAACAGCTAAATCTCACATTTTGATTCGAAAGTCAGCAGACTCTGATTCAATCAGTATCTGCTCAGACCTAGATCAAAAAGCCATGTTTTACTGTGAATCGACCAGGGAAAGGAAACTTGGGTGTAGAGTGCCAGCAGTTCACTAAGTGATTCTCGGTACACTGCTAATTCTGGTGTTGTCCAAGTTCTTATCCAAAATAATAGGGTTCTCCAAATTGCTACATGCTCCAAGCGTTTGATGCCCAAATCATAGGTCATGGGGATCAATGGAGTAAGTGGCTAGCGGAGCTATGCCCCACTACATATTAAATATAGGTATATATACATATACTGAAATATTAGAAACTACACAATTGTCAATTTATACACCTTTCAATGCAAGATTCACCTTGTGTCGCCAGTTCGGTCGTTGTATCTTCCACTCCATGACCTTTCTTCATCATATTTACTGTACTCTGAATGTTCTCTTTCACGTGGTGACCTTTCACGTTCATCATACCTACAACCCCATAAAAACAATTAGAGTGGTCTTAACTTATGAGATAGTGTCAATACTCAATTCAATTCAAAATACTTTATTTCGGCCTATAAGGCCATAAAAGTAGGAAAACGATAAAATACAGTACATGCATAGCAAGTTTTTTTTTTTTTTTTTTTTTTTTAAATACGCTCATCCATTGCTCACTTCATCGGACCAATATACATCTGTTTCGTTAGAGTTCATGTTAAGTTTGAGTAAGTCCCACAGGCTGGTCTTGACAATCTAAAGGCTAACCTATTGTCTTGCTCATATGTAAAGTGCTTGTGCAATTTATGAGCAGCAAAGTACTATTTATTCTGTACCAAATACCAATTTCTGGAAAAGTGCATATACAATGAATGTGCAATAGATAAGTTGTTACAATATACCATTATGCACGAACATCAGCGTGAATTAATTTGTGTCCAGAATGGTACAAAAGTTCAATAAAATGTAAAAGTTCATAAAAAAAGTTCCATAAAATGTCTATGTAACACTGGAGCGGTCAAGTTCATAACATCTTCAAGATATTACTAAAAATATAAAAACTTATAAGACACATGACAATTAAAAGTACTTCAGTATTTACACATAAGACTATTTCACTTTCGATTCCATATAATCTTGGACAGATGTCTTCCCCGTGTATCTACCCCACTACATTAATTGCGACCCCATCTTCAGAGCCTTACAGGTCAGCAATTTCCAAGGATAAAAAAAATATAATCTTACTAAATAGTAATTCGGTATCAGTACGGTGCGTGGTTAAGGTATCTTGTCCTATTGAATTTAAAACATGACTACTCTTGCAGAATAGTACACCGTTACCACTAGATATACGCTTTGGAATGGCACCATGATTATAGAATTAAAGTTTTTGCCCTCTCTTTTTCCTTATAAAGTTAATAGCCAATAGGAATCGGCTGAGCCCAAGTACTATTAGGCGAGAGTGGTCAGTTTTAAATATTATCAACATATCATTCATTCTCCTGACACTAATGCACCTGCCTAGCAGTTTTATCCACTTCCTTCTGGCGGATTTATATGCTGAGCAAAAGAACAGGACGTGTGGAATGTCCTCATCAGCCCCCAACTGGCATAGGGTACAGTGAGACTCCCCCATCTTAAGTTGTGACATTGGTCATTTGGCAACAAAACTGTTTATCTGCAATGTCCCGTATCTGAATTTCAGGTATACACACTTTGCCAATTGTGGTTCTTTTCTCATCTAGAAATGGCTCGAAACAGGGGGTTATTTTGAACTGAAGGAATTGCACGGTGAGCCCGCCCAGTGTGCTGCTTGAAGTTATCTTATGTCTAATAAAGTCCCAAAATAACAGCTTAATCTCACATTTTAATTCGGAAGTCAGCAGACTCCGATTCAATCAGTATCTGCTCAGACCTAGATCAAAAAGCCATGTTTTACTGTGGATCGGCCAGGGAAAGGAAACTTGGGTGTTCACTAAGTGATTCTCTGTACACTGCTAATTCTGGTGTTGTCCAAGTTCTGATCCAAAATAATAGGGTTCTCCAAATTGCTACGTGCGCCAAGCGTTTGATGCCCAAATCATAGGTCAAGGGGATCAATGGAGTATATTGAGGCAGGGTGACACGCATTCTCAAGATTTTGTTTTCACCGATTGGTAGGGATTTGAGAGTGCCACTTCCCAAAATCTCCGCACCTTACAAAGTGGCAGTGTGAGCTCTGACCTTGTACACTTCCAAACCGGTGGAAATGGCTTTTGAGAACCTTGCAACTTGTTTTTTTACAATAGGAATAAAGTTGTGCATTAGGATAGCCTTCAATTTCTCGATCTGTGGGGCCCAGAAGAGTTAGGAGTTTAAAGTGACTCCCAAATATACAAAGTTTGATACATGTTCCAGTGCTGTGCCATTCAAGTATATTTTGTTCTTGAAACTTCTGTGCAGCCTTATAGTCATGTATTTTGTTTTAGTTGGGTTCACTTCGAGGCCTTTTGCTTTGCAATATTTATTAAGGCTGTAAAGTAGGTTCAGCAGGCCACTAGGTGTTTGGGACAGCAAGATAGTGTCATCCGCAAATGTTAAGGCGCAGATATAATTACCCCCAATTTTGGAGAGTCATGGACACAATTTTGGAGATGTTCAGCCAGATCGTTTACATACAAGAGGAACAGAGTCGGCACCAGGACACAGCCCTGGTGCACTCCTCTTGACTAGGATCTTATCAGTAAGCTCGCCACCTTTACCCCATTGTACCTTAGCGTAGTTGTCTTTACGTAGCCTAATAATTTGGATTAAGATCTCGTCAGGTACACCCTGTTGGTGTAGATTTTCCCACAACTGAGCCCTTAGGATGGAATTGAATGCCGCTTTTAAATCAAAAAAGGCGACATATAAATGGCTAGCTCTTAATCTTGTGTATTTCCAGCCTATGATCAAGAGTCTAAACACTTGATCTATTGTGCTTGTTTTCTACCTGAAGCCAGCCTGGCACGGTGATAGTATATCCTCTGCTATAATCCAATCAGTAAGCCTAGTTAAAATTTGTTTGACATAGACCTTCTGTAGAACATCTAAAAGGCTTATAGGTCTATGGTTTACAAGCTCTTCCCTGCAGCCCTTTTTTAGGTTTCGCCTGGGGCCGGAGCTCCTAGCTCCGCCCAGGAGAAATCTAATGTCTCTACAGTGTACTGCTTAGTCCCGCCCTCTGTTCCATTGGCTAGCTCCATAAATGGAGGCTAGCCATTGGAACAGAGATCTGTCCGTCATGGCCGGACCAGATTTGTGGGCGTTCCTGCATTTTTTTCTCTCTCCACCCTTTTCGCATCGTCATCAAGGCCGTGGGCGGGGTTTATATTTTTTTTTAGTCCGTTTCATTTGGTCATTGTGCGGCCGACCTCCGCCAGAGGAAGTCCAGGTCCAGGTGAGTGCTGGCCGTTCCCGCCCCCCCTCCCGCTGTCTGTGTGCCTCCCCGCCCCCCCTCCCGCTGTCCGTGTGCCTCCCCGCCCCCCTCCCGCTGTCCGTGTGCTTTCCTGCCCCCCCCTCCCGCTGTCCGTGTCTTTCCCGCCCCCCCCCCTCCCGCTGTCCGTGTCTTTCCCGCCCCCCCTCCCGCTGTCCGTGCCTTTCCTTGTTTTTCTTGTTTTCAGTTAGAGGTCCTCGGCGTCAAGTTAACGGTGTCTGTGAGCCACCATTGCGCCGGATCGGTGGCTCTCAAGATGTCTCGGAAGGACTCTTTCTTTGCCCCATTCATTTGCAATTAAGCCCGACCTCCAGGGACTGTGATGACAGGCGGCGTGCCAAGAACATCAGTTCCACCATGGCCGTCCTCACCATCTCCTTACTCAAAATCTATTTCCCTGTCACCACTGTCACAAACGCATTTTCCATCTCCGAGAAACAAATCAACATACTCCTCCTAAATTACACATAGATTTCACCCAGTTTCAAGTAGCCTCAAAAAATGACCCCTGTTAAAATGAAGTACCCTCCGCCCCCAAGTTTGAACAGTTCTAGATCGGGTAGATAATGTGTCATTGTACCTGAGCAGTGGCGTCCAATGAAAGAAGGAAATAACTGCTTCCCACACAAAGGGGGCGGCGGGGTCGCCTCTGTGTGCGCGCCCGTAGGTACACAGGGACCACCATGTGCCCTCTACATGCATTTTTTACCTTATCAAACACTACATTTCGTATATTTTGAGAAGAGATTTTCTAGGTCCTTCGATTAGAACACATCCACACGGTAGGAATCTTCCGGTTGTGTACCTGGGCGATTGAACAGCAATAATTGCTTTGGCTTAAGAACCCCGCTTGGTTCCAGGCTGCCGGCAAGCTATCGATTCGTGCGGACACCCCCCTCTGATCAGACAGGAAGTTTGAAACTGTAGGCCAGCATTAGGTAGGCATGCCTTGATTCATATTGACTGAAAAAAATGAAATAATAATGAAAAACGTCGGCGGCAAGGGACTCAAATCTCACAGCATGTACCACGTTATCTGGACACCAGACAGGTCATTTGTTGCACTGTGCAGGTTTTTTATTCCAGTTCTGTAAACTTGCACAGTAGTTTCAGACGCTTCCGTCAATACCTATATTCAAAGCCAGCTTCTGTGTTAGCAGCAGTGGATGCTAGGAGCAGTATTTTAATGAGCAGGCACACTTCTGCCTAACCTAACCATATATTATGTGCACAGGTACTTGTTGAGCCACTGTAATGTGATTGCGCGTAGTAGAGTAATGGAGTCACACAAGACATGGGATGGCAGACACGGTGTCCCCACAGAACTATCTGAACCCCCTCTTTGCTGAACTCTTGTTCAATACGAATTGCGTCACAAGGAATGTTATTTTGAAAAACGTATTTTGTTGGATTTTAGTTCTGAACAACGCACAAATTCCTTCCATTTTACAGAAGCACATTATCCAGCATAATGTCAGATGGGACTGAGAATAGGCCCAAGCACCAGAATAAAGGTTCCCCCATTAGAAGCTAAACAAGCATTGGCATAGCCAATAGGTCTCGCACTTGGTACCTTATAAGTGTTTAGTCATGCAACCGTGGGTGTTGTTGCACCAAGGATAGTCTGCTGCATAACTAAATACTTATACGGTCCAAAAAGCAAGACCTATTGGCTATGCCAATGCTTGTTTAATTAAAAATCATGCCGGCCTGGCCCCCAGGAATGCATCACTGCCCCCCGGCCTGCCTGCAGGAATAAATCAAAAGAAAACAGCTGATCGAGTCTTGTCGACACCTGCTACCCTCAAGATGTTAATTTTACAAAATCCTGCCAACTCGGGACCCGTGTGTGTGGTGAAAGAAAAGTATGCAGCAGCCAGGCAAGAGCTGCCTGAGAGACACTGAGACGTCATGGCTAGACAATGGAAGCATATTAATCTGTAGCATTTGTGCTAGCATTTGATTGATATCATATAACTTTTAATTCTAAATACCAGTATAATGCAATAATACCATGTCACACTCTAAATGGCAAATAAGCTCTATGCCTCGTCTATATTCAAACTAAAGGGCCAAATGAAGCATGGCTGAATTATATATAAATGCTGATAGGGACAACAAAGTCCATGGTGAGTCTCTGCTACCACTTGCTGGAATATGACAAGGGCAATATTTTACGAGGCAATTTTTTAATAATGAAAATAAACACTAAGCACTGAAGCAGGGACGGTGAGCTGCAGACACTTCTATACTACTGGAGCACCTCCAGCAAGCTCTCTTGACCACCTGTCCAAAGGCCAGAAATAAGCTCTCTGGCACTGCAGAGAGGACTTACTTCTGGAAGCAAAGGTGAGTCCAGCAAGAGAGCAATTACTGATTTGTGTAATGGGGGCATTGTCTGTGAGAGTGTGGGAGCGGAGCTTAGATACTTTTAGAACTTAATTTCTCAAGAGGGTTTAATTTCTGATATTTATGTCTTTCAGTGCACTTCATTACTTAGTTTTACTCATGAGAAAGTCTTCAAGTGTCACACGTTGGGCAATTGAATGTCACTTTTAAGTTCTCTGAAACCATAAAAATGGCACAAATGAGGCTTATTTGCAAGCAGTATGGCCTCTCACATCCTGTTTGGTACAGTCGGGTCTCAGAGTGCCCTTCCATTTCCGGTGCGTTGCTGCGGTTTTCAGATCTTCTTAGTGTTTCTCATTGCTCAAATGGGTGTAAGTTCTGAATTTATACATTTCCCTCGTCTTCATTGCTTGATTTTGCTTGCTAGAAGGTGTCACTCATAGTTGCAGAATGTCACTCATAATTACACTGAAATTATAAAAATGACACACATAAGCAGTCTGAAACCTTGGCAGATATGCTGGCGGATTAACTCAATCCCGCGTTTGTGTCCTCTCGGACTCCTAGACCGTTGTTGCATCCGCCCCCACCCCCCTCACACCTCCCCCCCACCCAGAGTCCAGGGCCGTCAATCTTGTAGTGTGCGTGGCGCTCGCTAACAATGACGGCCCTGAAACACATTTTTGGCCAGCCCTCGCTCGCGATTAGAACGTAGCAGTGACGCATTACACGCTTCACCGCTACGCTCTTGTCGTTGTGTTTGGGCGTTTTGCTGGACTATCCAACCGCTTCCCTGACTTGCTTGCTTTGCACAAAGCAATCTGTTTAGCACCCTTCATGAATTCCATGGACCAACCCTCCGCATGCAGTCATTAAAAAAAAGGATGGGGCGTGACATACTTTAGGTTTTAAATTTAAAGGTTGTCCTTAAGTTTGTTTTCTTTGCATAATATGCGCTAGCTACAGCCAAAGCTCTAATGAAGGCGGCTTAATATGTTTTGTACGCATATTTAACTGGTTTTAAGGAGGAAACCCTCCCCCCCTTGCGCAGTTATTATTCAATTATAGCCTTAAGATGCGTTTCTAAGATTGAAAATCCATAATTGTGCATACTCTCGCATTCCAGTGGCCTTGTGTGTAGGGTAAATTTCTCCTTTGGTAGCACAGCTTGGGATTATACGTAACTGCATAATATCTGGAATAAAGGTCCATCAGTT
The DNA here is from genome assembly GCF_964263255.1 of Lissotriton vulgaris. Lineage (NCBI taxonomy): Eukaryota > Metazoa > Chordata > Amphibia > Caudata > Salamandridae > Lissotriton > Lissotriton vulgaris. The sequence goes on from NC_141687.1 coordinate 818,989,503, forward strand.
GTGACTACTCTAGTCATTTTAGTTGGTGCCTTCTCAAATTGTGGTGGACTTTAGGACTAGAAATACTGTTTGTTTCGAAGTGTGTACATCCGTAACTGAATTGAAAACGTATTTATACGGCTCTTACCCCAGACAAGGCTTTGAATTGACTTATGCCACGTAGCATGCCACTAAACTAGTGGCCACTCCATTTGTTATTTGGGGTTAGCCTTGCGTTTATTAGTTACTTGGGTGTGACCTTTCGCAGGGGCTTTGTGAGAAAGAAATGCCTGTTCAAATTAATAGCTACTGTTTGGGTTAGAGCTACAGATATGACATTTAAATTGATTTATACACAAGAGTCATGCAGGACATAGAAGGAAAGCGGAGGTGCGTTCAGAAGAAGTTAAGTAAAGTTCAAATGGAAGTCAATAAATGTCAGATTCTAAAGACTATAGTAGGTCTAAAGCCACTTAACGTTTTAGAGGTGGTACACATGGCTTCGTTGCACAAAGGAAGCAGAGCTCTCAAGCAGTGTCCTTGAAGCTAATCACATTCCCAATTGCAGTTTTACACCACCATTTTTGCAGTTAGTGATTCGTAGAGCCCTGGCCAGGGGTGTACGTACTTGAGCGGTATATCCAGTACCATACTGTTAATGCTGCTTATGCTAATCTTTTTAGCCCCCCCCCCTCGCAAACTGTGTGAGTCCTAGGCATCTGCAGGCAGGGCAGCTAGGAGGGTGTGGTATCCAGTGTGCTCACCGTCATATTTCCCCAGCACACCCCCCCCCACGGGGCGTCAATCTATGGGATAGCCCCGGGAGCCACAAGCTCTAGCTACGCCCTTCCCGACCCCCCTCCCGCTCTCCGTTCCCGCCCCCCCTGTCTGTGTGCTACATGTTTTTCCTGCGGCCTTCCCAGGTCCCCCCTCCGGCTGTCCGTTTCCCCCCCCCCTCCCCCCCCCGCCTGTCCGTTCCCCCCCCCCCTGTCCGTTTCCCCCCCCCCTGTCCGTTCCCCCCCTCCCCCCCCCCTGTCCGTTCCCCCCCCCTCCCCCAACCCCCCCCCCCCTGTCCGTGTGCTTCATGTTTTTCCTGCGGCCAGGAGGATCAATACAGACGGAGCCTGAAGGGCTCTCAGAGCGCACATTACCGTGTATTCTACTGGCCCTGGCCGCCTGCACCGAATGCCACTGGCTGCACAGTTTGCAAGGCCACTTGTCTGCACTGAGAGGAACGTACATCACTCATACAGCAGCGAGAAGCCGGAGAGATGTGGAGGGGCTTGAGGAAGGGAGCTCAAAGGTTAATGACGCTTCATTTAACACGGAAGATGCTGTAAATCGGCAGAATGGTTTCTGCCACCACGGGTAACTGGCCTCACTTAGGTGAGATTTGTCCGAGGAATTCTTTGCTCTTCAGTGAGGTGCAGGTGAGTGCCTGTTTTTCCTTGTTTAAATTATATATTGTTTAAAAGGATTAAAGAAGAATTAGTAGGGTTTTTTACTGGAGAGAATGGTCTATTGGAAAATCAGGAGGGAGGAAAAAGCCTGTCATTACAGAAAGTTTTCACTAAAGCTTTTATTTAAAATACGGAGTCAAACGTTAGAAGTCAGACTCATAGGAGCACATTTATTTATTTATTTATTTATTTTGAAAGTTTTATAGAGCGCGAACAAGATCCTGACAGATATCAGAGCGCTATACAACCATTAAAAGTTACTTATACATGAAATATAAACATAACCACATATATGTACACAACATATTGTAAAAGCTGCATAGTAAGATGTATCATCCAAATGTCTTGTGGTTGAGTGCGCGTGTGCATCTCGTCACAGGTTTTCAGAAGACCATATTCATGTGAATTTGGCCATGAGGACGGATTTTACTTCCTTTTTAGGTTTGGCCTGGCGATACGCTGCGCAGCAGCGTTCGCGCAGACGAAAACTTTTGTTTACAAGTATGGGGCTTTGTTCCGCCTCTCTGTTCCATTGGCTAGCTCCATAAATGGAGGCTAGCCATTGGAACAGAGATGCGGCACTCATTCCCCGAGCAGATTCGTGGGCGTTCCGGCAATTTTTACTCATCCCACCCATTTTCGTGCGTCATGCGGCGGTGGGTGGTTGTTTTTTTTTTTTGTAACGGCATGTTGAATTCATTACCAATGTGTGCTTTGCAGGGGTGGGCTGCGCGATGCGATTTCACTTTCCAAGAGTTGCTAGCAGGTAAGCGGCATATTTTAATACTTTTTTTAATCCCGTTCCCGGCCCCCCTCCCGCTGTCCGTGAGCCTGTTCCCGCCCCCCCTCCCGCTGTCCGTGAGCCCGTTCCCGCCCCCCTCCCGCTGTCCGTGTGCCCGTCCCCCCCGCTGTCAGTGTGCCCGTCCCCCCCTCCCGCTGTCCGTGTGCCCGTCCCCCCCTCCCGCTGTCTGTGTGTCCGTCCACCCTCCCGCTGTCAGTGTGCCCGTCCCCCCTCCTGCTGTCCGTGTGCCCGTTCCCCCTCCTGCTGTCTGTGAGCCCGTCCCCCCTCCCGCTGTCTGTGAGCCCGTTCCCCCTCCTGCTATCTTTGAGCCCGTCCCCCCTCCCGCTGTCCGTGAGCCCGTCCCCCCTCCCGCTGTCCGTGAGGTGTAAGAAAAAGAAGGGGAAAATGGATCCACGCCAGTCTGCTGGGTCATCTGCAGGTATCTAACTTTACCCTTCGGCTTCCCCCGGGGCTCCGAGGAGCAAGGAAGAGCCACGGAGCATACAGGCAGAAGAGCGCTGTGTCCGCCAGAAGTTCCCGGTGAGTGCGGGCGTCTTAGCAGCTTATGCTGCATTTTGTTTTCAGAGCCCACGAGACTCTACCAAAGCAGGGGCATTTCTTTCGATTCCCCCACGAGGAACTCCCACGACCGGAGGCATTCGTCTTCAGAGCCACGGAGGCTTGTGGGGGCATATTTGTGCTAGAGCCCATCTCTCTCTTGATCTATCTCCCCTATCGTTCTCTCTTTCCATAGATCCTCTCTCTCACACTATACTAAACTGTCTCTTTTTCTCTCTTCCTGTCTCCTTATCTCTCCTCTCTCTACCCATCTCGTCTTTCTAATGTCTTCTCTTTGTGTAGCTTAGTCTGCATTTTTTTTTAAATAGCTCTCTTATGTCTTTCACTGTTTCTCCTCGGTTTCTCTCTTGCATGCAGCTGCAACCTTCCGTTAAGCCTCGTGATCTTACTGGTCACCCCCACAGTCCTATATAGGGTGACCACCTCACTCCAGGTCATCACGGAAACTACATCCCGTTTTCCGTGTGCCTCTGTTGCCTGCTGCTTGTGCTCCGATTTTGCGTGTGCCTCTGTTGCCTGCTGCTTGTGCTCCAGTTTTGCGTCTGCCTCTGTTGCCTGCTGCTTGTGCTCCGGTTTTGCATCTGCCTCTGTTGCCTGCTGCTTGTGCTCCAGTTTTGCGTCTGCCTCTGTTGCCTGCTGCTTGTGCTCCTGTTTTGCGTCTGCCTCTATTGCCTGCTGCTTGTGCTCCGGTTTTGCGTCTGCCTCTGTTGCCTGCTGCTTGTTTATTAAGCATTTAAATTTGTTCTCATTTTACTAACAAGCATTTACAATGCAACAGTTTCGCCTTTGGAAAAGTTTGAGCTATTGGCATTGTAAATGACAAAATTTGTATTTATGTGTTGGTTTTGAAAACTGATAAATAAATGGCATTGTCATTTACATTGCCAATAGCTCTAACTTTTCCAAAGGCGAAACCGTTGCATTGTAAATGCTTGTTATAGATAGGGACTATCTCAGCACCCTTCCAAGTCACTGGCATTCGCTGCCCCCTAGCTATAGCATTCGTTAGTTTGTTTATGTACAGTACCCACACTTCCTGGCTATGTTTGAATAGATCCCCCGGTATTCTATCTGGGCCTGATGACTTTGGGGCTGCTTGCATCTCCAGACACCACCTCTATTCCCTAAAGCTGTTTATAAGTCGCTTTCGCGTGTCCACGTACATGGATTGCAGTTTTGCAATACGTAAGACGTATGAGGACTGATAATTTAAGGTTATACACTGGTGGCTAGCGGAGCTCCCTCAGTGTGCGGCCACCTTCGCCGGCTGCAGGCCATGCCCCCGCATAATAAATATATGTATATATACATATACTGAAATATTAGAAACTACACAATTGTCAATTTATACACCTTTCAATGAAAGATTCACCTTGTGTCGCCAGTTCGGTCGTTGTATCTACCACTCCATGACCTTTCTTCATCATATTGACTGTACTCCGAATGTTCTCTTTCACGTGGTGACCTTTCCCGTTCATCATACCTATAACCCCATAAATACAATTAGAGTGTTCTTAACTTATGAGATAGTGTCAATGCTCAATTGCTTTAACAAAGTAAACAAATGGTACTCCTGAAATAAGTCTAGACTTGAAGGAAACTAAAACAACTGAATGCTCGTGGTAGAACAAATGAGAACAGAATATGATATGTGCGTTTGCAGAATGCTTTACTATCATTTGTATGGTCCTGAAACAATTTCAGACTCTGGAACCTATTTACAGTTCTAATCTGTAGTGCTCCTTTGACACCTTATTTGGTTGTTCTGGGTACTGTTAAGGTGAATAATTCTGCATAGTGGCCTGCAAAATTAGTTTAGATTAGCTTATTTAGTGATGCATTGTATTGGGTAGTAGCTGGCTAGAACCGGTTATGGATATATATGAAGCATTATATGCATAGGAATGTGTGTGTGTTTTTTAAGTGGAAGGACATTGCAGTTTTGTTTTACTTCTTACTATGTAGCTCCTGTGGCTGCTAGGTTTTGAGGCACATTTGCCCATCGCGTGGTTTGATGCAATCTTACGTGAACACGGGCATGGTAAACTTAAATCAACTTTTCTGGGTGGTTCATATGTGAATATGAGAGAGGAAATAGATGGGAGATATTTGATAAATATTTTTGTGGTGCAAGTATGAATGTAACTTGATATGAATGTGCTGCTGAGGTGGCAAATGTGTAGCCAATTACAGGTATTTGAGTCATCTTATGCACTTGATGCTGCCATGGGTTGTCTGTAATATGCGCTGTTGATTTAGGATGCAGTATAAGTAAAACCTCAAATGGAGTGCTGTTGGCGGGATGATAAAACGCTTAGCCAATTATATGGTTTGCAGGCTTGTGAACATTTTGATCTCACAGGTAGTGGCTAAAGTGTACTTACTAATCCAATAGGGTCATATGTAGGTCAGGGAACTCATTAACTGTGGTAAAACTGGAATGGTATAATCACAAGAGAAAAATGTACATAACTGTACATAAAAGTATACAATGGCTATCACAATTGACATACTGATCTTATAGAAGTCAGTTAGATAGGATCAGAACATTAAGCAAACACAGTCCAGGGCAGTAAAAATTGGTTCTGTACGATATGGTGAACTAAACAGGATGTTAGATCCACACCAGATAAGTGGTTTCACATGTGTTTTAATAAATCAAACTGAGCCAGAAACGTGTTTTGTCACAAGTGGGAGTGGTCCAGTTACTCTTCAGGGCTGAAATGGCGTGGTTTGGATGGTGGTCATGTAGCCGGTGATAATTCCAACCCGGCAAGGGGATGTGCTTCGGGTACGGAGATGAGAGGAGGAGAGGGTGCTTGTCACGCCAACCCGGTGGCCGGTACACTTCGAAACCCGGCTTGCTGAGGCGCTCCAGGGGAGCTAGGGCGATGGGGGAGCGAGGGAGTGCAGACCTGGGGATGCGTAGGCCAAAGGTAAGCGGTCCTGGCGGGATTCCGCTGAATTACAGAAAAGGGGGGCAGTCCAGTGTTCAGACTTGGCTGGCGGGTACACCGAAGCCGCTGTGGACCGTCCGCACGAGGAGTAGAGCTGCTGGAACATCGATGCTGTCGCTCTTGCCGAACCGGAACAGTTTTGCTTTTCATTGTGTGTTTCTGGACTCACATACATACGGGGGTTTCAAGGTGTGTTCCCTCGACAGGCAACGTACATACACGCAACTCACCACACAGACGCTTAATTTAGCCTGAGCGCCATTCTTCCTGCACAAAATATCTGACATCGATAAAATACCATAGGATCAGAACATTACCAGATAATAAAACAAATAAATGGTATAGTAACAACCATTTCTCCAATTTTTTTCCAATCAACACGTTACAAAAAGGATCCGAAAAAAAGATTCAAAAAAATATATCAACTAGAAATAAAGAAGAACAAAAATGTTTGAAAATAAGCTGAATGCATGATGGGCAAATTTACCTTGCGTCCACCAAACGGTCAGTGGGTCTTCCATTCCTAGACCGGTCTTCATGATGCCTATCACAAAACACATGAATTTGATTAATCCATTAACTTTTGTCCTGGTTCACAAGTATAACAAACATGGATTAGAATTATGAAGACAATGCAAATAACGGTTTAGGTTTATTCAACCTAGTAAAACTCAAGCCAGCCTCCACAGATGAAATACTATAAAAAGGTTGGAAACCTGCTATTCCGTAAAAAGAGTCCTGAAGATGTACATAGGTAGTGCCAGTGGTAACATATCTAGTTGGGAATCCTGGACCATTTATGGATCTATTTATTTTTTATACCTATATGGCACATGATTACACCAAACGGTGTCCTGATGCTAGAACACTGGACAGCAGACAGAAAAAAATATAAGAAGCAAATAAAGTTTTTAGATCTTCCACTGAATCTAGAAAGGTCAGGTACAGAGCAAAGGTGCATTAGAATAGACTCCAGGATTTTGCCTCAACATACAAACAAACTAGTTACGTTTGGTAACATTCTCTGGTGGATACTCTATCTAACCTTAGATTACTCACGTTTAGAATATCACTGGCACCAGACTTGCTCCAGAAAATTCTCCTAGCACTACTGCACCAACAGATGGCTTCACAGAAATCTTGTACCGCCCCAGAAGCGACACATAGGTGCCACCCTCGGGTGCTGACATCAGTTTTGTAACCTTTTTTTCCATGCCCTCAGACGCGGACCATTAGAAACAAATTGTACGTGACAAGGAGCGGAAATCTAACTTGGGACCTTATTACATTGTGCAGATGTATACTTCACAGAACACGAAGTGAAGGTGGACAACAAGTATTCTGCCATTAGAGTATCAACCAGCAAAAGCATTACTACAGGTAAGTAATTTGTGTTCTGACTGATACAACTGAAGTTTCATTACATTCAGAGTACATACTGTGGCAGTAGCTCTGAAGCATGGAAATTCTAAAGAGCAGATTCTGGCCCTGTCTGGCAGAAGCATTGTGCGCTGTTTGAGTTGGCCGGATCCTTGTGTTGTGTGTGTGTTTACTTTTAGGTTTTAAACCTGCACTTTGATTTTTAAACTGGGAAATACCTTCTGAGACGAAGTCTCCATTCCCCTGATCACGCTGCACGCCTCCCGCTCCGACCCCGGTCCACCGCAGCTGATTGCTGTTTGAGTGGAGGGCGGACTGGGTAGAGCGAGACACGCCCCCTCCTGACGCTGTCTCTTGGAAATCCTACATAAGGTCCATAGCCTTCGCGATGCGCTGCAGAAGCATTGTGCGCTGTTTGAGTTGGCCGTATCCTGGTGTTGTGTGTGTTCCCTTTTAAGTTTTAAACCTGCACTTTGATTTTTAAACTGGGAAATACCTTCTGTGACGAAGTCTCCATTCCCCTGATCACGCCGCACGCCTCCCGCTCCGCCCCCGGTCCACCGCAGCTGATTGCTGTTTGAGTGGAGGGCGGACCGGGTAGAGCGAGACACGCCCCCTCCTGACGCTGTCTCTTGGAAATCCTACATAAGGTCCATAGCCTTCGCGACGCGCTGCAGAAGCATTGTGCGCTGTTTGAGTTGGCCGTATCCTTGTATTGTGCATGTGTGTTTACTTTTACGTTTTAAACCTGCACTTTGATTTTTAAACTGGGAAATACCTTCTGTGACAGTCTCCATTCCCCTGATCACGCCGCGCGCCTCCCGCTCCGACCCCGGTCCACCGCAGCTGATTGCTGTTTGAGTGGAGAGCAGACCGGGTAGAGCGAGACACGCCCCCTCCTGACCCCACCCCTCTGGGGTATTAGTTCAACCTATGCCAAGACCGCTCAGCGGTCGCGCGCAGCGTCTGCCCCCGTCCGCGCCCAGCCGGGACCAGGGGCTAGCCATAATGCCCATTTGATCTCCTACACCGCACGTGAGCTTCACAATTTACAGGGAAACTGGGATATCAGTCCCAACGTCAAGTTAGCCATGAATAAAGAAGGGATAATGTACCCTAGTGACTCATATCCCGAGCACCTTTCCCAGGATATTGGGCACGGACCTTCTACCCCCTACAACCAATCACCGGCGCCCATTACCTCTTGTACTCGGGTAACTGGCCCCCTTGTCATTATTTATCCAAACACGCGTTCCCTGGTAAAGCATCAGCTCGAAATCTTTCAATTGCTTGACGCTGATAAACCTGATATCTTACTTTTGTCTGAAACCTGGCTAACTGCTCACTCTAACCCCGATATCCTGGCAGCAATACCAACCGGCTATTACCATATTTTCCGGCGTATAAGACGACCCGGCGTATAAGACGACCCCCTACTTTGCTTGATAAAATTTAGGTTTCGTGCTATACTCGCCGTATAAGACTACCCCCACTTCCAGCGCAGTCCAACTTTCTATCTCCATGGACTGAGGAGATCACGTGGTACTGACACTCCCCTCCTTCCGATGAGCATGAGATTTCTGGAAGGAGAGAGAGATCAGCACATGTAGAACACAGTGGGGGCCGCCATCTTCAGAGCTGCCTGTTATATTTCAGGACCTCCTGCTGCCTCATCCTGCTGCCTCATCTGCCTGGGGATGTGGAGGCGCGTGTGCAGGTCAGTCTAGGCACTTTTGATCCATGTAACTTAACGTTTGCTTTTTCTAATTTGTTCATTTTGTACCATTACCTATTACCGGTATATGCTCGTAGTTTGGGTTTATGAAATAAACGGTTCCGCTCCACGGTAGTTGTGACTACAGAAACGCCTGTGGAAGCTGCTCGGTATCCCCGGCTGCAATCTTTAGATGGTATGCGATTTTATATAGCGCGGACTTTACCCGTTTGTGTCGGACGGCTGATTAGAGCCCCACCCCCACGCTGGGTCGGAAGCGTGGGCGGGAAATGGTGCAGCTCGAACTCGCATCCAAGAGTAGTCCGCGGTATTGAAAAACCCATAAAAACAAAGGGTCTAATTTGGCATCCGGCGTATAAGATGACCCCCGACTTTCCAAAACATTTTCAGGGGTTCAAAAGTCATCTTATACGCCGGAAAATACGGTACATACTTTATGTAAATAGGGCATCGGGTAAATCTGGGGGTGGAGTGGCAGCCATTATCCTGCATAAACACAAATTCACCACCCTAAGGATTAACAGTCCACCTCACGCTGACAGTCTTATTGTAAAATTTGACTCTCCTAGATTTTCTTTTATTTGTGCTCTCTTCTATCGACCCCCTGATCATATGCCTCTGTTCCCTCAACTCTTTGGTGAACTCATCTCTCAGTTAGCCATAAATCACACTCATCTCTCAGTTAGCCATAAATCACGCCAGTATTATCATTCTTGGTGATTTCAACTACTGGCCTTCTGATGTTCATGAGAGTGCCACCTCAGTTGAGTTCACTGACTCTCTATTAGGCATGAACTTCACCCAACATGTGCACAAGGCAACTCATGCCAAGGGGCACATTCCGGATCAGGTCTGGACCTCTAATATAGAAATTACACCTCCCTAGTCTCTCCCTGTACGTGGTCCGACCATGATTTTATTTCCTTTGCTATGGCTTATACGCCTTTCACTTCGTTACCCCCGGCTGGTAATTTTGCAGCCAGAAACTGGAAACCGTGCATTTCTAACAGCCACCTCTCCCAATGAACCGGCTTCCATCTCTCTTCAGGCCTCCAACCTGGACCGCTGGCTAGAAGTAGCGAGCGACAAGGTAGCCGGTCTGAAGAAGATTCGACTTAAGCGCCCCCACGACGCCCAACGCTGGTTCTTCGACGATCTAAAGAAGAAAAAACTGGCACTTAGACAAGCAGAGCGCCATTGGCGGCGTGCCTATGCGCCTGAGGAGAGAGTGGCCTATGTAGCCTTGCTAAGAAACTATAAAGATTCCATCCTTCAGACTAAATCTGCCTATTTTTCTAAAAAAATCACAAACTCATCCACCAAGGCTAAAGATATTTTTTCAATTGTCTATGAGCTCGCACAACCTGATCGGGTGACGGCTAAAGCCGTCCCTTCACAAACACTTTGCGACTCCTTGAACTCGTTTTTTATTGACAAAATTACCCTGATCAAGGACAATATCCCCATTTCCATCCCTCCCCCCACCCTCCCCGTAATTTGTAAAAATCCCTTTACGCTCGATCAAATTCCTTTGATCTCCAGAGAAGAATTCTTGACCCTACTGAATAAGGTGGGATCTGGCTCTCCTAATGATTGCTGCCCTCCCCATATTCTAAAAGAGGCTTTTCTCACCTGCCCCGACCCGCCGCTTTCACTCCTTAATAACTCCCTTAAAACAGGCATTGTTCCAGACTCCTTTAAACGTGCTGTAGTTGTCCCGATATTGAAGAAACCTAATGCCGACCCTTAGGTGCTAAGCAACTTTTGCCCTATCTCGTTGCTCCCCTACCTTAGCAAAATACTGGAGGCCCATGTCACAAACTGCTTTAGCTCATTTATTGAGCATTCCAAGTTCCTCGACCCCCGGCAGGTGGGCTTTAGGCCTGTCCACTCCACGGAATCGGTCATCTTGGCTGTCATGGATGAACTTAGGGGAGGTGCTGACAAAAACATCATCCAGGCCCTGGTGCTTTTAGATTTATCAGCGGCTTTCGACACGGTCGATCATGAACTCCTGATCGACCGTGTCACCAACGCTGGCATCCGAGGCCTGGCCCTTAAATGGATTACCTCCTTTCTACACGGTCGCTCCCAGGCTGTCAGGTTGGGCAATTTCGTGGCAGGGAATACAAAGATGACCTGTGGGGACCCTCAGGGCTCTGCCCTATCCCCCCTCCTATTCAATCTATATATGCAACCCTTGATGGTGTCTCTACGCAACAGCCCAGCCACAACTTTCAATCCACTATGACTTCCATCAGTGAATGGATGTACTCTAGCCAATTAAAGCTCAACCCTGATAAAACTGAGTTTGTCCTTACAGGGGGGTCCGCCAACCCTTGGAATCCCAATTTCTAGCCTCCATCTTTGGGCACTCCTCCTCGACCAGTCAACTCGGTAAAAAGTCTTGGAGTTATCATCTGTAGCGACTTGTCCTTGAAGCCCCAAATTAATGCAGTAGTTTCCTCCTGCTTTTTTCATCTGCGCAGTAACCAAAAAATCTGTAGGTTCTTGACCACAGAAGCCCTCCCCCTCGTCATCTGGGCCATGATCACTTCTCTTCTCGCATTGATTATGCGAATGCTCTCTATGTTGGCATTCCAGCATACCCACTTCATCGCCTACAGCTCGTTCAAAATCAGGCAGCTAGGCTCATTTTTCGCCAACCAAAGCATCAACATGTTAGACCCCTGATGAAGAGCCTCCACTGGGTCCCGGTAGCCAAACGTTGTGTATTCAAGCTGGGCTGTACCATCTTCAAGGCCCTTGCGGGTCAAGGCCCTGCCTTCATTTCTTCCAGAATCCAACGTTCTGTTCCCCTTCGTGAACTCCGGTCCTCTCACCTCCACCTGCTTACTGTTCCCACTTTTAAACGGAAAAAACACTGTGGACTTATGTTTTCTTTTTTGGCTTCCCGCTTCTGGAACTCCCTTCCCAATGAGCTGAGATGTGCAACACACTACACCCAATTAAGAACCCTTCTGAAAACTTTCCTTTTTACACAGGCATACGAATAAACATCTCAAAGTTCCTTACCTCCACAGTCCTTCTGTTTTAGCACCATGAAACCGCTTGGTGTAAGTGCGCTTTAGAATTTTTTTTAACATAACATAACATCTGTGGAACTGGCCGTCACAGCAATAGTGAATCAAAGATATGCATAGACACCCAAATCGCAGCTGGCAGATATCCAAGAAAGGCACTCCCCTAGCGAGCACAGATGTAGCACCTTTTGCCCCAGTGGAATGAGTCCACATGCCTTCAGGATGCTCTTTCTAGGCAACACACATCACATACCTTGATACAAAGGACTATCCACCTTTCTTGGTCCCAGTAAAGCAATAAAGAGCTGGTCTTCCATAAGGTGGCTTGTGCTTTGTATGGTCCATATAAAAGCTCAGGAGTCCTTTATGGTCACAATTGCCTACTCTTTCAACTGATGTGGTAGAAAGAAGAAGGCTGTAAGGGTCATAGACTGTCCAACATGAAAAAGAAACACCGCTTTTGGCAGGAAGGCAGTCCTCAGTACCAATTTCTCTGGAAAAAGGTGTTGTAGGGAGTTTGCCCTGACAGCAACTACAGGGTACTGAAGTAGCACGCAGGATCGTTTGCAATGAGAAAGACAGTTCTGAGTAACAGGAGCCTTACAGAACACCTGTACATAGGACACATTGAGGTCCCTTTGCACCATGATAATGGGTTTCACAGGAAAACCTTTCAGAAAGCACATCATAACAGGTGAATTAAAAAGGGCAGGTCGATCTGGCAAACATAAAAAAGCTGAAATGTCTGATATGCAACCATTAACTGTGCCCACTGCAACACCTTGCGGGAATAATGACGGAAACAAAAACAAGAATGTATCAGAGAGTCTGTAGTGCAGAAGATCAAGGTGATGGGTTTCACACGAGACCACAAACTTCTCCTATTGTCAATGGATTTTGTTGACAGACCTCTGGCCGCACGGTTGACGTCCCTTCCCTCAGGGAGACTAATCAAAGTAGCTCAGGAGTCGTCATTCAATCTCCACACATGGAGGTGTAGTTTGCAGAGATTTCAGAGTAGGACTCTCCCCTGTTGCTGAGACGGCAGGTCCTCCCATAAAGGAAGCTGGTCCGTAGGATAAGTGTTCAGGCTTTGAAGATCTGGGTACAATATTGTCTTTGCCAAATACTGGGCTATCAAGCAGTGCGATTGTCTGGGGCGAGATGAAGCCCCACTACAGTGATGTGTATAATTTAAGTGCCAACAGGGCATGGCACTCGATACAATCAGCACGCACCCTTCAGACACAATGGAGACAAGTTTGAGAAATTAGGAATATGAGGTGTGCATCCGGTCCCCCCTTACAGTGCAGTTTGTTACAAATGCCCTACACCTGGATAGCACCCAAAGATGAAGAAGAAGAAAATTGATTAAACTGTTGCAAAAAGTACGAGTCAGCACGCCAGGATTAACAACGTGGTTCATTAATGACAGTGTTGGAGGCGCTCAAGGAGTTTACGTTTAAATGAAAATGACATTGAATAGATTCACATTCATTATGTGTTCGCACTGCGCGATTTACCATTGTTTGACACTCGTTTGCATTATTGTGGAATGCGCCGGTTGTTTTAATTGATTTGAACTGGATGATGGGAGATGTAGTGATTACGAAGAAATACCTAACATGTAAGGCTGTGAGGGCGGGAGATTTGAAACACGGAGCCTAATTGGTTAGAACCAGGGGTTAAATAAGAGAGCGAGTATGGGAGGAAGCTTGATGGGATGTAAGATGGAGTAAGGAAGGACTGTTTTTAACAACACATGGCAGGTACGTGTTAAGCAGAATGTATTGAAAGGGCATGGTTTATTGCTCAATCTACCAAAGGCGGAGGGGGGTGTATAGAGAGAGGTGAGATTGTTAAATAATGACGGTTTTGAGAACGAAGGTGGGGAAAGAAACATGGGAGAAGGGTCGCGGCGGTGTTCGCGCTGCTTGCCACTCGGGGAAGGGAGATTGCAGTCTGATGGGTACACGGAAAGGTTAGAAAGGAAATACAAGTAATAGACTAACTGCTGCAGACACGCAGGAAAGTTGTGTTAGAAACTCACATGCATGGCACAGGGCGACTGATTGGTTCTAATGTCCTAAGAAATTTTGGAATATAACAAGGATAAAAAGATAAATTAAGGAGGAATGTATTAGTTAGGTTGTCTGGCATTTAGGTATTTTTGTAACGCATTCAGTTATCGTATAAAGTTTTAAAGTGACAAAAAATGTTCTCGGTATCGCGCAATACATTTGTAATTGGGTTAAAACTGAGAAATGTTATACCAAAAGGATGAACATAATTAGTGATTGTGGTTATTTGTTATTCATTCACAGTGACCCCCGAAGAAGGGCGTTGAGCCCGAAATGCATTGGGTACTTTTTTTGAATAAACGCTGCCTGAAATGAATTTATGCTTCAGTCCTGTTCATTCAGAAGGTCCGGATAGACATGGTTTGAGCAGTAAAAAATCGGAAATGGCATATACACTCAGCGTGTGGACTCGCATTAAAGTTGGAGAATAAATATGATAAGTTTATAAGACTATGGAATACATGGATGAACGTTGAATAAATTAATATACAATTGCGCAATTGGCACATTTAGCAGTGCGATTGTCTGGGGCGAGATGAAGCCCCACTACAGTGATGGGTTTCACACGAGACCACAAACTTCTCCTATTGTCAATGGATTTTGTTGACAGACCTCTGGCCGCACGGTTGACGTCCCTTCCCTCAGGGAGACTAATCAAAGTAGCTCAGGAGTCGTCATTCAATCTCCACACATGGAGGTGTAGTTTGCAGAGATTTCAGAGTAGGACTCTCCCCTGTTGCTGAGACGGCAGGTCCTCCCATAAAGGAAGCTGGTCCGTAGGGTAAGTGTTCAGGCTTTGAAGATCTGGGTACAATATTGTCTTTGCCAAATACTGGGCTATCAAGATGACTTGGGCCCAGTCTGCCATCATTTTCTTCAGAACCTTAAGGCAGGGGATGTAAACGAGAGAATGTACAGGAGATTTGTGCCCCATTGCAGATGGTATACATCTCCCAATGACTCTCCCATTTTGAACTCTAGCACACAAGAGTTTTAACATTTCAAGTTCTGGGTGGTGGCAAATAGATCTAGCCAGAGCAGGCTCCTTTCTTCAAAGATGCCCTGTGCCAAACATGGATGAAGAAGCAATTTGAGGTCCACTAGCCAACAGCTGATCACCTCATCCTTTCTGGCATTCAGGGACATGTCCAGGTGGTTTGCCACCAGAAAGATCTCCCATCTCCAAAAGGGAAAGGTGTCCTGGCACAAAATCCAGGTCACCTCACAGCTGTTCTTTTTGCAGTACAACATGGTGGTCGTGTTGCCCATGAGAACCTGCAACAGGCTCACCTGAATGGTCAACAGGGAGCATTTCAGAGAAGCACCTCTATATCAGAGGATTTGGATCTCCACTTCTCCCATAGTAAAACGTCTGGGGTGAACCTTAAGACGGGGTTGGGAAGAGAGAGTGATCTCCCATGCGTCACTTTAGTGTTCGACTGCCATCACAGAACATACCAAGCAGTCTCCTGAGAGGCTTGGGTGGAATCCAAGAGACAATTCCAATGCTCGGCCACTGAAACCAGTGGTTCCACTGCAGAGAATGCATATGCCATCTGGCTTACGGGACAATAGAGATGCATAAAGCTGGAAGCCAAAGAAGCCATAGAACTCTCGTCAATGAGACCAGAGGATCATATCCTGAATGTCCAGGGATATCTGTGGTGTTGGAAAGGACTTGAAGGCCACCATATCCAGGACAGCTTGTATGGAGGGAAATGTGACATATGGCTCATGTGGAACTTCGCTGGTGCAGAACCCCAAGGAGGCCACACAAGCACCTGTTGTCTGAAGGTGGTGAGCGACTGACTGCGACAAGCCTGCCTTGAGCAGTCAGTCATTGAGATGAACGAGTTACTTACCTTTGGTAATGCACTTTCTGATGGAGTCTATCTAGCCACAGATTCCTCATATTTTAAATATTCCTCTGGCGTCAGACTGGAAGCTTTTCAGAAGGACCTCTACAAGCTGGTAAGTGGTGTTGTGAAGCTTTGCACTGATGCTGTTCGGCTCTGGAAATTACATGCAGGTCCTAAAAAGGTACCACTCCCACGTGCAACTGTCAGTTGTTTTCAAGACTGTCTGCCACCCCCTCACCAAAAACAGTGAGCAGATTCCTAGACATGGATTCTTATTAATAGAGGGAGACTAGTCACAGAATGGAGAGGATGGAATGTAGGTGAGGAATCTGAGGCTAGATAGAGTCTCTACCAGAAAGAGTGTTGTGGAAGGTAAGTAACTTGTTCTTCTGATAGAGACTTCTACATGCAGATTCCTCATCTTTTCAAAAGATATTAAAGCTGATTTGGAGGAGAGTCTGTGGATGGACTCAAACCAGAAAGTCCTGCAGTACAGAGAGAGCAAAATAACCCTTTTGATTAATCTGATTGTCCATCCAATAATGCTTCTTCAACGTAGTAGAAGATGTTTTTTAGCCAATGCACAGCAAATCCTAACGCAGAGCACTATCCAGAGTAGAGATGGTTTGTTCTGCACAGCCTTGCATTTCTCCTCCTGCTTAGAGGGCCGAGATAGCGCACAGAACTCAATCAGGGTGATGTTTTGGTTGATGTGGAATGGCATCACTGCTTTAGACAACAAGCATTTGCAATGCAATTGGTCTTAAATTTTTAAAACTTTGAGCTATTGGCGTTGTAAATGACAATGTTTTATACTTATTCTTTTTGGTTGCAAGCATTTAACACTGTTGTTTACTAACCTGATTAATGAAAGTAATTTTATAGCAGACGCATATACGTGTGCTCTGATTACTTTCTTGCACAGATAAGAACTTTCCCAGACCACTTCTACAGATTAAGAAAAAAACTTACATCAGCACAATGTTTAATCTGAGTAAAAGTAGAGAAAAAGACGGACAAAAAAATGCATTAGGCATGATGGCAATGATATCCCTGGCAAAGCTTGCTCTTGGCAGGTGCCCCTTCACTAAGCAAATGCAAAAACAACAGTTGATGGACAGAATGAAGAAGAATGTCACACATTCACCCCGGTACAGAGATCTGGGCCTAAATCCATTGTTTTTTTTGCTCACCATGCCATTCCAGTTTGAACCCAGCCATATGCAAATCAGTCTTGACCCTGTGCCCCATGGGAACAGTCCAGCCCGAACTGCCAAGCCAGGTCCTCCCTGGACTGAAAACAAACATCCTATGACCGGTTTCGGGCTTTCAGCCCTCATCAGCCAGGAAAGCTTGATTCCTGTGGCATGGAGAGCACGGGACTCACGTCTGAGCATACCCGTCCCATTAGGTGTGACAAATGCAAAAACAACAATTGATGGACAGAATACAGAACAATGTCATACATTCACCCCAGTACAGAGATCTGGGCTTAAATCCATCCAATGCTTGTTTCTGGTCCAGGGAAGACCTGGCTTGGCAGTTCGGGCTGGACTGTTCCCATGAGGCACAGGGTCAGACTGATTTGCATATGGCCATGTCTGAACTGGGGTGGCGGAGTGAGCTAAAGAATGATGATGATAGATTAAACCTGGTCAGTTGACTGGGGGTGAGGGCTTGCAATGCTCAACACTCCTTCTATCATCCCCTTTGGTTTTGCTTTGTTCGCCCTAAGTTGGCAGGGTATGCCTAGACAAGGGCCCCTTGCTCACTTTGCCACTGGATTCAAGCTAGCCTGGCTGATGACGGCTGATTAGCCAGAAACCGGTCCCAGGATGCTTGTTTCCGGTCCAGGGAAGACATGGCTTGGCAGTTCGGGCTGGACTGTTCCCATGAAGCACAGGGTCAGACTGATTTGCATATGGTCATGTCTGAACTGGGGTGGCGGAGTGAGCTAAAGAATGATGATGGATTAAACCCAGATCAGTTGACTGGGGTGAGTGCTTGCAATGTTCAACACTCCGACCATCATCCCCTTTCGTTTTGCTTCACTAAGCAGCCATCTTTGGTGTAACTTAAAGGAAGATTTTATCATTCTGCAACCAGCTGGTTGTACAGTACACACACACACACACACAAACACACACACACACACACACACACGCACACGCACACGCACACGCACACCTACCTTGCGGAAAATGAGCAAGCGCTCTGAAAAGCAATACCCAGTTCTCACAAGACCTTTCAAGATTTTGCACTTTTTCTGTCACACAAGATTAAGCAGGGAACAGCTTCCACTAGGTAATGCTGTCATCTCCCTGGCCAACCACCACAGGTCCGCTGTGCCCTGTCGTGCTGGATTGGCTGGAAGATACTTGAGGTAATATAAAAGAGCAAATACGCCAGCGGCTATAACGGGTTGGGAAAGCAACAACCACAGAGTTACGACAGTCCCGAAGTAGACAGTCCTCTAAGTTTGAGGTGTTGCAGTTGGAATCCCTCTTCTATGTCAGCGAACTAATAATGGTGATTTCTGTTTTGAAAAACGGTCACTTGTTGCACTGGTATGTGTAGCTTTACCCCCCCCCCCCCTTCTTAAGCCTCAATAGTCCGCAGATCCTGAGAGCTGCTAATCACTCAAAAACAACAGATCCTCACGCATATTTATTTTACAGGCAGCACAAAGAAAACAGGTAACACATGGGTAACAGATGACAAAATAAAAGGCACGTGGCCGCTGTACTTCAAGATAAAGCACGCAGCAGTTGCGCTGATTATAATAAAAAAATAATCTTTGGAAAATGCAAGTGCAGCGTCTGTGGAGCTGGTGCCGTTCTGATTCACAAGCTCGAGGCAGACCCTCCCAAATAAATAACACACAACGGAGCGTAAATTAAAAAATATTTTTTTTTAAAAAAAAAGGAGTATGACCACATGTAACCCAGCCATATGCAAATCAATCTTGACCCCGCGCACAATGGGAACAGTCTAGACCACAGCATTCCTCGCAGAGCAACGCATGTGCTGCTTAGAGTTCTCCAAAGGCAAGGGTTTCTAAAACTACAGGGAGTACTTGCGCTCTGCTTTGTTGCTGACTGCCTGTCTGGCTGCGCCTGTTGCAGGCTGTGGTGCTATAGGGGAGGGGGGACCCTCTTGACCCCTCCGAAAAGGTGTTGGTTCACAACACTTTGAACAATAAATGACCAAATCCCACGCACACACTCAATTGAATTCAAACACAAAGTAGTGTGATTTAACAGATCACATGTAATAGTCTTTAAGGAATGATATCCACTTCTTCTTGTTAGAGCATTAAATTTTGCCGATATTAAAGTCCGCAATCTCTCTGCTGGTTATAGCCGACAAAGTATTAAATCCTGTCCGGTTTATATACTTTAATATCGGCAAAATTTACAATAGTGAGATACTTCAGAACACAGATGTGCCCTGCTCCCATTTAGGGATAAGATTAGGCATTCAGAACATGATTAACATTATTTTTTCTTAAAGAAGGTGCAGGAGACGATCACACTCCCATTATAAAGTCAAAGACACCCTTACCGGGTTGGAATTATCACCGGTCAAGCGGAACTACAATACACGCCATTACAACGAGAAAGCCCTGAAGAGTCCGAGTGACCTGTACTCTGATGAAACACGTGTCGGCTGGCGTGGTATAACTTGAGCAATAAAAAGAAATTAATGCTCTAACAAGAAGAAGTGGATATCATTCCTTAAAGACTATTACATGTGATCTGTTAAATCACACTACTTTGTGTTTGAATTCAATTGAGTGTGTGCGTGGCATGTGCTGCTTAGGCTCGACCTAAAAAAACACGCTTTTCAATTCCCTTAAACCGCCCCTTTTTTATGTACACTACAAGATGTTTTGAAACAGACCACCGATAAATGAGAGCATGTCTGTAAGACAACTTGGGACTACATTTCCCAGATAGCCTCCATCATGTGCTCAAGTTTAAGGCGGTGGATCATGTGACCATGTTAATACATAAATGCGATAGAAACGTAATTTTTTATGACCAAGCATTGCCTCTCCATATTTTTTAACACTATATGTCTTAAGAAGATCAAAATGATGCAGTCGGGGCTGCTTGAAGAAAAAATTACTGACGAATTACACTATGTCTACAGGACGGCTGGGGACTACATTTCCCAGCCGTCCTTCATTATTTGCTTGCATTACAGGCGGCCGATCCTATGGCCATTTTAATACATAAACATACTATAACACCTCAAAGAAAAGCAATGACTTCATAGATAACGACTGACGAATAAGAGGGCGTCTACAGGCAGGCTAGGGACTACATTTTCCAGCCGTCCTGCATCACACATTCAAATTGCAGGTGGCCAATCATATGACCATTCTCCAGCAGAACACACCAGACTCTGGTCTGAAGTAATACCGGCCCCTGCAACCACCAGTGTCCTCTCTTCTGGTGTGGCAGAGGCCAGGGGGTCTCTGTACAAAGGTGTGAGCCGAATCTTTGGTGACTCCTTAAATTTCTTTGTTCAGAAGACCTATCTATATTAAGACCAACATGCACTTGAGAATCAGTAATGCTGCCTACCCCTGTTTTTCAAACAAAATATCTACTGCACTTGGCCTATTATAAAACACTGCATTTCTTCTTTTATATACCGATTACAAAATAAAAGGCACTGTCGTGTAGTTCCAATAAATCTCTGGATCTGCGCATTTAGACAACAAACTGTGAGATCGTTGTCCAGATTGATTCCAGAAACCCCAACGGATGTGCTCGCCTGTATACCAGCTAACTCACAGTGCCACTATGAACCCTTCTTACCAAGGAGATAATAGTTTCTGGCAACTATCGAACATGACAACCCGTCCCCTCAGGGATCGTGGAAACAGTACAGTACTTTTTGCTCAGTCACTCGTGCTCACTTTCTCTCAGAGAGATACACAGAATAAACGGTTGGGACATTTTCAATAAGCATTTACTGAACCAGCTCCATTCTAGTGTAAAATATATGTGCTGCAACAGCCATAAAACAAACAGTTTTAAACGATTATAAGCACCAACAGAGTAAAAGGATGGTAGTTTTCTACCATAGTGCTAAAACAATGAATATATGCAGGCATATAAATACATTACGGTAATAATACATACTCTTACGATGTTAATCCTAACTATATGTACCTAGGGCCATAGATGTACCGTGAACAAGACTGCGTGTTGGACCTCTGAACAAACAGCAGAGAAAAGGCAAAACACAGTCAATCCAGACTGATTGGAATGATGGGAACCAAGACTTCGTTAGCTCCTGAAGTTGAGGTGTGCCCAGATGGGGTCCATGTGATCACTGTAACATCCCTCCAAGAGTATTTTTTCCATCTCCTTGGTGACTGGGACATCCACTGCGTAGCAGAAAAATTTAAATCAGGATTCCCACTACCAGTAGCAGGATAAGCGGAAGCCCTCCGAAAAGGCTTCCAAACATGAAGTGTATTAAAGCTGGAATCACTTCGAAGACTGCCTGAAAGGTGCTTAATAGTACAGAACCTATGGTCTTAAGTAGGTGTACCTTGTCCTGGTATCAGACATCTTGAAGATACGCTGTACCATTTATCTGAAATTGAAAGTGCAATTTGTTCCTACCAGTGCCTGTATCTCAGCTGAGGACCTTGCTACCTGAAGATGAAAAGTCTCTTGGGCTGAGGTTAAGGGCACATCTTTCTGTAAAAGCAATCTAAAGGAAACATTAAAAGAAGGCTAGAATGGCGCCTCCCTGTCTGTGTTGGTGGAAACAATACTTGCATACAACATGTAATTCTGGAACTCACTGTGACTAGATATGCGATGCCTGGAAGCATTCCACAACAACCTTGATCATTCAGCATTAAGTAACTCTCATTTGAGAGTAGCCTGAATACTGGATTAATCATGGTAGCTGGGGACCCTATAAACTGACAGGACAAGTTTGCAACTGAACCAATATAGGCCCCATGAGGCATAATATCCTGGAAAATGAGAGATCAACTCAATTAGTTCTCCCAGTCTGTACTACTGAGGAAAACCTCAGTGTCTCCGTTCCTGCATCTAAATATAGAAGGTTATTGTCAAGATTCAAAAAATTAATTCCCTACCCATAGCTTCATACCTGCCTACCTAGTTGTGTTCTAGACCATATTGAAACTGGAAAGTCGTTACTGCCAATGTTATATGACCATGAATTAACCATTCTGTGGATAGTGACTCTGCCACGGTGAAAGGTAACTGGTCTAATTTTTTTATGTGCAGCACTGCATATTTTGCATCCCTTTGTGACATTGTTGTCTGCTTTTCAGTTAAATTATACGCAGAGAACAGAGACGTACTGTTGATATATCGCCAGGGTACATAATCAGAGTGCAAGGATTGTAGCGTCCAGCTCAATGACATAATGGAGCATATTGCCCATGTTATAGAATGGACAGCTCTTGTTATAGTATATCTATAGCAGAAGATACAACGTTGCCAGGTGAATAAATCTTGGATGTCAGCGTGGGCATGCCATTGTCAAACACAGCCACAGCCTTTTCTAAGTTACCTTTGTCAATTTTATGAAGTCTCTCTGCAACTTCTTGTTGAGAGATTCTCCATATTTTAATATAGACAGCATATAAGAAGCATTTACGACGTGGCTTCCGGGGACTTAGCAAGAAATCCATTCAATCCAGGTCTTCTGATAATAAAGACAAGTGTTGTTTCACCTGTGACAGTGTTGAGGTTCTTAGCCAATCTAGGCATAACTTCCCAACAATGTATGATGACACCACCCCCGGATGTTCTCATTGTACATAGCGCACAGCAGGCCTATGGATACTAAACCCTTCAGTGGTACCCTTGAATCTTGACTGACACCTATTTGTGTTGATAGGCCAAACTAACCATCCCTTCTAATTGTGGTCTGTTGAATTGTATGAAATGCCTTGCAAGATGTCATCTAGTGTATTTTCACCATTTTCTGTATAATCTCACAATTTTCTGTATAATCTTGCCATCCCTCAAAGTGTAAAAGCGAGGGAATATGAGGTGTGTTCAAGTTCTTAATCCTGGCTAATCCATGACAGGAAGTCTGTTGCACAATGTTGTTCAGGAAGATAATCTGTTGTGGTAATCTGTTGTGGTATGAGGCATGCTCTAAATAATGGCTCAGTTCCCTGAACCTGCCATTCCTTAGTCTCCCAGACTGATTTTATGTCTATTGTGTCTTTGCATAAGCCGAAACCCAATCAGACAGTCGGGAAATAAAGGATGCAGAATATATCTGATGTATGTTAGTAAGCATATTTTTCTTTGTGGATGTAGGTGCAAGCTTATAATAAGAGGAGCGTGGATCAGATAAATTAAACCCAGAAAAATAAGCAAACTTTTGTGCAAACGTTTGTGAACTACCTTTCGGGGGTGTAGGGTAATGTTCCCATTGGTGATATGTGAAAATATTTATTGTTGCCTTTCTTTTATGCAGAAAAAGATGACTAAAATGTTGGTAACAATACATAGTGTCAAAATCAGATGAAACATCAAACATTTAATTTTTTGAATATTCTGCAGACAGTTTTAAATCAGACAGCATATTATTTACAGTTTCAAAATCCCAATCGTCAGAGTATGTAGTGGAGGTGAGAAGATCATTTAACAAAATTTTTTCAAAAGTTTAGTGGGACCAAATAAATCATATGAAACTCTGCTGCAAACTATTTCATCAGGAACTGGAAATGCTGTAATGTTCACACAGGACAGGTCTCTCTGTTCACGATGAGTTGACATAGGATGTTTCAGTACCAAGTTTACATGTGATGCTGCAGAGCGTTTCTAGGAGATAATGTCCATTCACTAGTAAGAGAAAGATAGTTACGAAGCCTATCCCAAATAGTAGGAAAAGTATGCCAGTGGCTATCCAGAGCTGTAGCCATGCTGACACTAGGTATGTCTTTTTCAGCCAAAGGTAGAAATCATGAAGTTGCTTTTTGCAGGAAACTGGAGCTAGGGTGACTCGGGTTCACTTGGATCCAGAGAAAAAGTTTCAACATCGATGAAGCAGCCAGACGCAGTTTGATCTATCTTTGGTAGCTCAGCAGGTTTTGTTGAACTTGCAGATGTCTCCTGTAGAGGCATCTTGATTTAGAGGTCTGTGGTAGGCCAAAATGATATCTGCGTTTCATTTGTGTTTGGATATTCAATTCCAATAGGAATGAGTTCCATTTCATTGTTGGTAACTTAATTACTATGTATAGAAGACTCTTCAAATGTTATCAGTTTTTCTGACTGAACCTCCTTTATGGTAGCGAGAGGAGAGCGGCAGCTACCCAGGAGCCCACGTAGCCTGCTATTCAGAATCGGCCACTTAGTGTGGTTTGATCAGATTAGTGGAGAAGAATCTCTTTTCTTTCTTACTGGCAAGAGGCAGTGGAAGTATTGTTCTTGTTTCTTCGACAGCCAGGACAGGTACAGCCTTTCAGTAAGATGGCCCAAATTCTTTCTTGTCCACTATCTTTTCTCTGACCAGATCCCCGACTTGGGGATCCAGGCCGGTCTTGCTGTTACTGATTTTACTTCCCCAGTGGAGGTGCGTTTTCTTGGACGTTGCTTTGTAGTGCCCGGAATTCATGGAGTTCCTGTAAAACAGCTAAACGGTTATTGATATCAAATGGTTTTTCATCCGCCACTGTGCTGCCATAATGAAGGTCAGGTATCCACATTCTCATCCTAAAAAGGACCTCGTAAGAAGTACGGCATCCTAGGAACTTCTTGGCATGCTATTAAGTGCCCTCTGGACCCCATATAGGTAATTGACCCAACTACCACCTGAGCCTAATATCGTTGCTGTTAAGGATTGCTTTAAGTCCTGCTTTTTCCTTTCCACAATCGAATTTCCCTCAGAATGATACAGAAAGGAGTACCGCAATGGAACACCCAAACTTCCCATGGCTTGCTTGTAATCCAGAGAGCTAAAGGCAGGGCCAAGGTCAGAATGCAATGTGCCAACTGTGTATGTCACTATAAAGACTCGCAAATCCTTCATAACAGTTTGTGCGTCAGCCGAGCACTGAGGCCAAACCCACAGGAATCTAGAGCACGAATCCACTGCCACCAAGAGGTGCTTGTAAGCCCTATCAGATTGTAAGGGGCCGCAGTGGTCCAAAAGGCACATGCAAGAGGTTTGTCTGAAATTAGTAGCAATGTTTGTCGTGAGCGTGTAACGGGTCAAACCCTTCATCTGCCAACAGATGTCGCACTTAAGGACAAATGCTTTTGTCTGTTTCGTTAAACCTGGCCACCAATAGCATTGTTTCAGTAGTGAAACGGTCACAGTAATCCCTGTGTGCGCTGAACCCAGACCCTTGTGTGCAACTAGAATTAACCCTAATCTGTGATCCATGTTTGGTATTTCTCTAACCGTCACTCCTGGGATTTGAGCATACAGAATATTTTGTACGAGTATTTGAGTGGAAAGCCTTTTGGTAAGGCTGAGCTGTTTTTGCGTGAAGCAATGACAGCTACCATTGTGCTTCGGTCTATTCTCATACTAGAACAAGTGATTGCAGCTACGGCAGCCATGTCCTGTAGTCTAAAATCAGACAATATGAATTGTAAGGCTTCATTACGGGAAACAAAGGATTATTCACTAAAGAGATGCAATTCTCTATTAAACCTTGGTATTCAAGTTGATCTAAAATCTCCCTCACTTGTTTTTTTGCTTCTTGTTTTATTGGGTACTGTCTATGTGGAGTTGGAGTAGTTTTTACTGGGATTACACGCTAAGGTGACTCAGGACCCAACCTACATGATTGCGATATGTTGCTGGAGCAAGTGAACCGCCCACTCCCACACATGTGTGTTGTAGGGATTTGGGAACGAGGTCAGAGAAAGCTGGTAAAATTACCATTCTCCTTTTGGGCAATCAATAACAAAAAATGATGTTGTATCCAAAAGTCAAGTTCTCCCAAAAGAGACCTTTAACTTTTCTGGGTTTGTCCCCTTCCATTTGGAGTGTTATTTCATACACCAGGTGTGGGACACTTACCCTAGTATCAGGTGTCTCCACCGTGATATGTTCATTCAACACAGCTGTCACCAGAAATTCCATCAGGTTCTGGTGAGGTATTATTATTTTTGCTGCGCTGTCTAGGATAGTCAGAGCACATTGCCCGTACACAAGTTCAGTCCTCAGCAGCCTGGGCATTTCTTACTTTAAGGCCTGCTATTTTCTTATTTTTCAAATTGAGTTTTTGATTTTTGTTTATCTTCTTTTTTTATATTAAAGTCTGAAGTACAATGTGTATCTCTGGACTTTCGTTCGTTCTTCTGATCTGTGTTCTGACCGTCCTTCCCTCTCTGAGTTTTTTGATGAACACTGAAAGGAACGAGCATCGGTATACTGATACCCGTCAGGTTTTTTAAAGTTATCACGATTCCTAAGATTGCACCTCCTTTCGGAGGGCTCTTGTTGAGGAGATCCACTCCTTGATTGTGATCTATACTTTCTATTTGTTTGTTGTTTATTATCCCATTTCTTTTTGGAATAATCATGTGATTGTTAGGTGTTATCCTTTTCGGGACCACCAATGAGTTGAGGTTTTGTTGCTCTAACTCCCAATTTTTTTATATATATATATATATATATATATATATATATATATATATATATATATATATATATATATATATATATATATATATATATATATATATATATATATATATATATATATATATATATATATATATATATATATATATATATATATATATATATATATATATATATATATATATATATTTTTTTTTTCATTCATTCTATCATTTTAGGTAAATCACGCTCCTGTTGTGCAGTAGTGAAATCCATCAGGCATTGTCGTATTACCACCGCTGCTGCCTCCCCTTTTTCTGTTTGCCAACATAATCATTGCTACCTGAGCAAAATTTCCTAACAATTTCATCTCTAGGTTTAGAGCAGGTTCTGCTTCATACTCATTCTGCATCTGTCTCAATATGTCTGGTATCACTGCTATGAAAGGATACCATGAGTTCCGGTATAGATGGCAGCGAAAACTGTACACCAAGATGTACTATCCTCTAACATGGGAGCTATCCCCATTGGCAAGCAGATTGTTAACATTCTGTGTTCTTCTCGAGGGCTTGTGTTTGGGAATACCGGCTCTAACTGCGTGATTTTCGGAACTATCCAGAATGGCATCTGCTTGCGTTTAGTGGACATTCTACACAACTGTGTTCAGCGTTTGTAGAGTTATTTTAGTTGGGCTTCCTTGTATTTGTCCTGTCGGTATAACCCTTGTTGGTTGCAGTATGAGTGTTGTCATAATGAACTATGTCAGATTTCTGTAAAGTTTTATTACTTCTTTGTGTAGTGGACGCAAGTCTGCTACCGAGATTGTGTCAATGTCTGAATGCGGTGTGTAAGCCGCTAGGACCGGCTAAGTCGCTCCGTCTCTGCTGAGCCGACCGAGTCTTACTTTATCTATTGTGTGTGGGAGGGGTGGGGGCTGGTTTATAGCACCTTCCCCCGCAGCGTTCGCATGAGAGGCTGGTGCAATGTTGTCTTCTTCAGACATTTCCCTTCAAGCTTGAATTAACTTACAGCCAATACATAGGATATGCCTGCTCAGCTGCGGCTGATTTTTCCCTTCCCACTCCTGGCGTATCTATGTAGTTGTGAGTAGGGGTCTCTGAGAAAGCACAACTGAACTACTCAGATTTGACCATTAAATAAGAACCAAACCAACGATGGCGGCGCCATGTCGTATAGTTCCTATAAATCTATATAGGATCTGCACGTTTAGACAACAAACTGTGGGATCGGTGTCCAGACTGATTCCAGACACCCCCACCGGATATGCTCATGTATATACCAGATAGCTCACAGTGCCACCATGAACCCCTCTTACCAAGGAGAGAATAGTTTCTAGAAACTATTGAACATGACAAACCTTACCCTCATGGATCGTAGAAACAATAAAAAACTTTTGGCTCAGTTACTCATGCTCAATTTGTCTTACAGAGATGCACAGAATAAACGGTGGGGATGTTTTCAATAAGCAATTATTAAACCAGCTTCATTCTAATGTAAAATATGTGTGCTGCAACAGTCCTAAAACAGAAACAGAAAAAACTCATTATAGGCACCAATAAACGGTTAAGAGTAAAAGGATGGTAGATTTCTACCATAGTGCTAAAACAATTAGTATATGCAGGCATATAAATACAAGACAGTAAAGATGCGTACTTCTACGATGCTAACCCTAACTAGATGTACCTAAATGTATCTAGCATGTATGTAGGTGCATGGCCAAGAATCCCCCTAGGATATAACCAACTCCATTACCTACTGTGAGAGAATGAAGGACCCTGTCTTGGTCTCGAGATGGACACCCCGCGAGGGATGTAATGTGGCGTTCTAATCTAGGACCCCGATCAATACTGTGGCCTTATGCCCCTATACGGCTATAATCCATTTATTCCCCTATAATGGCATAAACGATTAAGAGCGATATTTCAGAAACTCGTCTCTGGCCTAACACGATCAGAGCCACATTTCAGAATCTCTTCCTCTGCAGCTCATTAGAGCAAATGACACAGCAGAAGCCACTATCTAAGATTCCTAGATTACACTCCGAGTTCTTCAACAAGATAAAACTCAGCAACCTGGGAAAGCCCGCTTGCTATGTTTTGATTAGTAATAGAACTCTAATGAGCACTAAGAGACGATCACTTCCTAGTGACATCTTTATTGACGTCTTCTGCCAAAAACTTACGTCAAAACAGGCACCTTTCAGGTATAAATATTACCAATGTTGCCTTAAGCAAACGCTGCCTCGATACTATCGCTGCCTCGATACTATCGCTGCCTCGCTGATACTGATGCTATTGCTGCCTCAACGACATCAGCGAACGATGGTGTGGTGCACATAGGAGCAGAACAGCTGTCCCCTTCAGAGCCCTGCAGATGCAAGTTGCCCGCGGACGCTGCCCCTCCTCTTCCTCGACGCGCTGAGAGAGACGCTGTCTTTTCTCCTGCCGAGAAATCCAGCTCTGGCGTTTCCAGCCCACTCTTGCGAGTGACTGGGATATCGAGTCCCTGGAAGGAGATACCAGACCTCCAACATTCTATTTCAGAGGTATGGTGTTGACTAAACCCTTAGAGAGAATTCTTGAAGCAAACCTTGGCAAAACCAACTTAACTAAAACTGCTTCTTACTTACTCCCTCCCAAGTATTAGGCTTAGGTCAGGTACACTGGGGTAGGCGTAGTTAGAAGCACCAGTTGAGTATATTAGCTAAATGTATATATGAATGTATATATTTTATTCATTTTAACCATTGTATGGCTAAGAAACCGTATCAATGCTTTTACAGTATTATTTCGCAATCCTCATTGTACTGTACGCACTTTTTATAATAACTAATCTTGCAATTGTGGCAATTCATTTCTCTTGCATGAGAAGAAAGACTGTTCAATAAATAATACCTTTTTATTGAAAACGCCCGTCTCTCTATTCTCTGCATCTTGGTGAAAGTAATCTGCACAACTGACTGAGTAAAATAACTGTCTATTGTTTCACGCGACTCTAGAGATTGACTCTTATTCTAAGGAGCAAAGTTGTCATGTTTATGCGGTTGTTGGAAAACTGGATCCCTTCTTGTCTGTACCAGGGAAGCTGATCACTTCCTATTCAGTCAAGAAAGTTTCCAGTGACCTCTGAGCTAGTTGGTAACAAACCCAATTAAGTTTAGCATCAGTAGAGACCTGGAAGACCGCACTTCTACGTCTATACTATTGTTTATGTTAATCCAATGCGCAGGGCCTATTGGGAAAATAGGAACTACACTACAGTAAGACGACTGCGTACTGGAGTGTCTGCGTGTAGGAAACTCAGTCTCTTGCGGCAGCATGAAATTCTTTCCCATCTGTCGCCCCAGCAAACATATGGTGTTTATATACTCAAAGGGAACCCTTGCTGTGTCATGTTGGCCGAGGATAACGAAAGGGATGAACCTTATAAATAGTTATTCTGCAGAAGATGGTAGTCCTGCTGTGATGCTGAGAATCCTCAAGCATAATAAAGGAGGCTAGTTGTCGGGGGAAAACCACTCAACATTTATGCAGCACTTTACTAGGTAAAAGGTCAGCACAAAACCCGGTATGTAGTACAATGGCACAGTAAATGTAGTTGAAAGGTTAGGTCACTACCCAAGCCTATATTGGGGTACATTTACAAATCATAGCAGCACGCAGCCACCGTATTTAAAGATAAAGCACAGTGACAGTCGCGCTGATTATAATAAAAATTTACTAGTTGAAAAACGCAAGCGAGGCACCCGTTAAGCAGGTGCTGGGCACCATGCTGATACACAAGCCCAAGGAGACCCCCCAACCTCCCCCAAAAGAATTGTACGCACGAAGGAACATAAATTAAATAAAGAGTAAGACCACATTTAACAGGACCATTCTGGTGGGAGGGTCCGAAACACCTGATGTTGAAACTGCAAAAAAGCCGAAAAGGTACCATTTAACAGTGCCCAGAGCAAGGCCCAGTCAGGGTAAAGAAAAAATAAATAACAAAACTTCACATACATTTGCTGTGAGGGGTCCTATTTGCCAAGCACGGCACCAAGGGCAACAATAACAAATTGGCGGATAGAATGCTTGAATGAATCCCAGCCAATGGGAATCTCATAGTCGGGTCCCAATCCATTTTGTTTTTGCCCAGTATCAATCACTATTTCATGTACTCCGAGCACCACACCAAGCCACAAATTTGTCCCAGTGACAGTCGTATACAGCTTTTGTCGAGAGACGTCTGGCCAAGATGACTTCAACCAACGACAAAGGAAGGTCAAATGTGGTCAGCTATTGCTGCTCAATCTCCATGCATGAAGCTGGAGATGGCAACAGCCTGGGGGCAGAACTCCGTCCTGTTGTCACAGCAGATCTTCCCAGAGGGGCAGCCTGATCGGAGGACAAATGCTTAAGCCCAGTATGACTTGTGCACCATGGCACTGAAGCTGCTGGGCACCATGCTGTGGTAGGATTGGCAGATGGTAAGGGGTACCTCTGCCGAAGCCACAAAACTGCAGCTGGAGTGGTGGGGCAGATAAGGCCAGAGAGCGTGCTGTAGTCCTGCTCTCCTTGAACTGCTCATGGGCAGAATTTGCCTTGTCCCCATACTGGCAAGTCATGTGAAACGGCATGCCACTGCCTAAGAAGCAGGTGGACTGTAGCCAAGCGTGCCAGCGAATGGTGACTGGTGCCAATGGCCTGCATAATGGAATTGGTGGTATCCAAGCTACAGCCAATTGTGAAGTGGGCCACATCATGACCATCTGGAATGGCCTCAGCAAAGGCCGGTCAGAGATCATCAGGTACACCCGAGAGGACTTGAGGCACTGAGTCCCAAAGGGCATGAGAATATTGCCCCACAAGGCAGCTGCCATGCACCAACCTGAACGCCAAGCTGGTGGATGAAAAGACTGTTTCAGAATGTCTCCACTCATTTTGATTCCATTTCAGGAGTAGTTGAAAAGGTGTTCGGATTGATCTTGCTTGCGGATGCCTGCACCATCAAGCTTTCACGTGAGGGGTGCGGATATACAAATTCAGTGTCTCCCAGGGCAGGGTGGTGGCGTCATGCAATTTGGTGGTTGACCTGGGGGAAGGGGAGCAAGGTTTGGCCCATGCCCCAACAAAGTGTCCATAAGAGACTTGTTAAATTGTAAGAAGGGATCGGTACATTTCTGTCCCGCCTGAAGAACCTCTATGTACATTGGTCTTGACCTCCAAGGCATGGAGCTGAATGTCAAGGACTTCGGCTGCCCTACGCATAAACATGGCGTAGGGAGCACTCTCATCAGTGGTAGGACATGAGGTAGTTACAGGAGTCCCGTTTCACGGGGGGATATTAAGACTACTAACCTCCTGCAGGTCGTCATACCAATTCTCCTCGTGACAAGGTTCGACAATCTCACTGCGCGCATTATAATCATTTGAATCCAAGCAGAACAGAGAACGCAGCATGTGCTGTTGCATTTGTGGAGGTAGATTAAGCATAGGAAATGGAACCTCAACGGCGGCTGGGCGCTACTTTGGTTAAGGTCGATATCAGTCATAAATGAAAATTGGTTCTTTGTCGTCTGGAGCCACAGGAGTCGGTATCAATGCACTAGGAAGTGGCATGGACTGAGGAGTCCAGAGTGGAGCTGGAGGCGGCCCAGTTATGGGCTCGGAGGGTCCAGATGCCATAAGAGGGAAAACCTGACAGTGGCAACCCAGGAGTAGAACCTCCCAGCTCCATGGGGCCTCCAGGCACGCCAGAGGAAGTCATCTAGGATTCGAAGGTCAAGCATGGATGCACAGAACTCTTCCTTCTGCTTAGTAGAGGTGGACAGCCCTGGGAACTGGATTTTGCCAGACAATTTACAGGATTGGCTCCTAACCACTTTGCGAACGAGACTGAAAAGTATGGTGCTGCACCCGTGGAATGTGCAAGTGGTGGGAGGGGCTAAATACCACTCAGGTTTCTTATGTTTTTTCTTCAACTTACCTGAAGATTTGGATCGAGACGAAGACTGAAACTGGGGATGACTCCAGCAACTTCTGGATCTCCAACAGGACTGGGCCCAAACTTTCGAACTGGTCCGGTCTCTCCATGAATAATTCCGGTGCTTGACAATGTAGAGTTTCACCTCAGGGTCTTGTATGGTCTAGGGTTTCATAGATGTACAGTCAGTGTCGTCCTGGAGTCGTGGCTCGAGCCCAGACAGAGGAAAATTTGGTGAAGATTTATCAGACATTTGTTTGTAACAGTCATTACAGGGCTGGGAACCTGCCTTTTTGGTAGATGACAAGTCCCTTGCACATTGTAAAAAAACATGTATTTTTTTTGTTTAGGTGGGTCTCAAAGAGGAGAACTGATGTCAGAACTCAGAGATTGCCCCTTCATAGATACCACAGGTTATTTCTAGAGCGGAACAGCGTCAGTGTGTAGTCGCACAGAGGTACTGCTGAAAAGTTTCCAGATCCAGTCAGACATCTGAGAAATATTCAAAAGGTAAAGAATCTATGGTTAGTAGCCTCTATCAGAAATAATATTCACTTAACAACTCATATCAATGTCTTAGCCCTAGCGGACCAAACAAATCAACCTTAAAGCCAACAATTTTTCTGCAAGTGACAGTCAACCACAACTTTTGTTAAACTCAAGCATCAAATAACCAGCTAAGAAGCACTCTGCTACAAAAGTTACTTCAGGTCTAGAACACATTTTAGGACGTGTCCTGAAAACAATTTCTTTTTTAAGGACTGTGGAATAGGAATACTCAGCAGAGAAATCCTGAATGTCATTGATACTCCCTTACTTAGTGAAGTAGTATGGCTCACTGGTTAGAGGCGGCAGACCCGAGAGCAGAGGACGGCCCGGGACCAGGGTTCGATTCCCGACGCGGCAGGTTTCTGGACCAGGGTCAGCGGACTCGATAATTCTCTCGCCTCGGTGCCCACTCGGATCAGCGATCACACTCGGCAACTCTGGGCCCTAGCTTGCCTCATCTTCACTAACGGCCCCACCAGACCGCCGGGGATGCCTGGTCTCACCCTGGAGATACCCATTAAGGGACCATCTCTCAGGGAAGCCAGGAAGGGTTTCGCAGCGGTCGAAGCGCGGAGGTACCCCTTCGGGAGTGATTCCAGCGCTATATAAGCACACAATTAATTAATTAATTACTGAACAAATTAAAAAAGATTTAAAATATAATTTTGTTATCTCTGTTCTCATTTTAAATGCAGGGTATGAAATTATGTGGTTCCTAAGGCAGTATATGCCTCAATGTCATTTCAGGTCTATAAACTTGGCTACGGTGTTGTTGGGTACAGCAGTTGCCCCACTCGATGTACCCACAGGTTTTCTCATAATCTTTTCACATAATCCATTCGGACGTGGAATGTAAACGGGCTGAGGGACAAAATAAAGCGAGGAGTTGTGCTACAGTATCTTTAGAGACAAGCCCCAGATTTGGTTTTGGTGCAGGTAACACACTTAGTGGGTAATAATTGTAAGGCCCTTACTTGGTGGGAATATAAACTCCTGGTCCATGCAGGGTTTACCTCCGGTTCAAGGGGCACCTGTATCCTAGTTCAGAGAAGCCTTGCACTCACTCCAAATCACACATGGGCAGATTCCCAAGGGAGGTTTGCAGTTTTGGAGACCAGCTGGGAAGGGAAGCCGCTTAATGTGGTCTCAGAGTATCTTCCCCCGGCGCTGTACAAGGAGGCGCTTAGTGACTTGGGGACAATTCTGATCTCCCCATAGGCACTATAATTCTGGAAGAGGATTTTAATATGACCATGGACGACCAAAGAGACAGACATCCACGACGACCCCTAACACACCACAATACTCCGATGGAGGAATTCACATGGGCCTAACAGATGTGTAGCGCTCTTTACAACTATACATGACACACAATACTTACTATTCCAACACACACAAGAGCATATCCCGCATAGACTATTTCCTTATGCATCTAGCAGATATCGGACATTTCAAACATCCACATGGTCTGCCGAGGGGCATTTCAGATCATTCCCCACTGTGGATTGAGCTTACCTATCACAATAAAAGGCAACGCAGCACCATGATCCTCAATCACTGGTTGCTTAAAGTTCTGGACATAAAAGAGAACTTGCTTATGCAAACAGACCACTACTTTACTGAAAATGTTGGCTCAGTGGACTCGGCACAGATAATATGGGAGGCGTACAAGGCGGTGTTGAAAGGGCACGCAATAGCTCTAAAAGTGGAATATGTTTGAATACAAAACCAATAGCTGTCACAACTAGAGAGTGAACTCCATCAGCTGGAGGCACAAAATACCTCTTTACCCAGTGAGGCCATCACATGCCAATTAACTATCAAGCAGCTAAAATATAAAACTTTGACTGGAGAGAGGACACGGGCTAGACTTTACAAACACGACATAAGGTGTATGAGCTGGGAGACAGGGCCGGGAAAATGCTTGCTTGGCTGGAGAAAAGGGAACAAGGGGAACGCTGGGTATCCAGACTGTCAATTAAGGGGGAACAGCAGATCTCAGATCCGCAAGACATCGCGGAGGCATTTGCCGACCATCTGGAGGCGGTTTATACCTCCTCAACTACGTATGCGGCTGAGGACTCCTGGCAATTGCTACCAGATATACGCCTATCTACTTTATCAGATGCTGATAGAAATATAATGGAAGCAGATCTCACAGATGACGAAATTTGCAAAGCAATAAATAGTATCCAATCAGGGAAGGCAATGGGGCCCAATGGAGTCCCTATTGAATTCCTTAAGTCCCTGGCCCTACAGGTCGCGCCTCACCTTAAAAACATGTATAATGAAAGCTTTGAGAAAGGAATCCTGCCGGAAGACCAACGTCTGGCTTCTATTGTAGTCATTCAAAAGCCGGGACAACACGCAGAGAGTTGCGGTTCTTATCGACCGATTTCTTTAATTAATGTCGAGGCTTAAGTTCTGGCAAAGCTCCTGGCTTCCTCCTTGGTGTCATTAATCCCATCGTTGGTCCATGCTGACCAATCAGGCTTTAGGCCGGAACACGGCACTGAATATCTGCCGCATTCACAATATCTTGGGGCGTAAACAATATATAGACGAAGATGCAGTGGTGCTCTCCCTGGATGCCTCCTGGGGCATTCGACTCTATAGAATGGCCTTATCTTTTCGAGGTGTTGGGACGCCTGGGGTTCAGCCCGTGATTCCTGGGGTGGATTAGGCTACTTTACACGGAGTTGCAGGGTCAAGTAAAGGTCAATTACCGCACATCCCGAATATTTACATTAGGCAGAGGCACCAGACAAGGCTGCCTCCTATCCCCCTGCTTTTCTCCTTGATTCTGGAACCACTGGCATCCTGGGTGAGAGGGGACGTACTACTTAGAGGGCTGAAATGGGCGGAAGGGGAAGAGGATAGGATATCACTAAGTGGACGAAATTCTGTTATAGCTAGCGTACCTCTCTACTTCAATACACAGACTTTTGAATATTTTTACAAATTTTGGCAAATACACCGGCAATGCCATCAACTGGACTAAATCAGTGCAGTTTGTTCTTCAGGGTCCAGTTCCCAAGCTTCCCCCGGGATGCGGGATTGAAATAGCCCTTGATGGATTCCGCTACCTAGGGGTTTTTATCACCCTAGACCCAAACTCTTTCACAACAGAAATTTAGCCATCCCCTTAGAAAGACTCCTAATGATGTTAAACATTGGAGATTGCTGCCGCTTTCTTTGCTAGGCCGAGCTGCCCTGTTTAAGATGCTGGCTCCCCTGCAATTTTTGTATATTCTCCAAAACTGCCCCTACAAGATTCCGGACTCTTATTTTAAAAGCATTGAAAGCGAGGTCCGATCGTTACTGTGGATTGGAGGAGCGCCTCGCATAGCCTTGCACAAATTGACTAAAGGGTGGTACGACGGGGGGATTGCACTTCCGGATATACAACTATTACTGGGCTTCGCAATTAGTGGTAATGAATCACTGGCTGTACTATTCTTCCATAGACCCAGCATACAGGTTAGACAGATACCAGATGGGAAGAGAGGGGTGCTTGGGAGCCCTATATACGAAGATCCGGAAAGGGAGGTATATGGGACTTATGGCTTGGACGGTGGAAATTTGGCATCAGGTGACTAAACGTCTAGGCTGGACCGGTGTGCTGACTCAAGCTACACCCTTGTGGTCCTCTAAAAAATTAGGGCTCCTGTGTCATCAATTAGGATTTGATATGTGGGACACAATTAGACTCACCACCATAGGCCATCTAGTAAAGAAGGGCAAAATCCTTACATTTACTGAACTACAGGAGAAATATGAACTGGCTCAAGGGGAGATTTTTCGCTATCTGCAGATCCGCCATGCACTCACAGTAGCACTTCCAGACATAGGAAATTTGCCGTAACCATCCCCCTTGGAAGACTAGCTGCTTTCTGAGCTCATCCCAGATAATGCCATATCACTAACATATCGTAAATTATGCAATAACCTGCCAGATCCCTTTTGAACTCTTCGAGACTGATGGCAAGCCGATATCGGACACATCGAAGACAAAGACTGGCAAACAGAACTGATGTCCACAAGGGAAGCAGCTATTACTCTTTGTTTCCAACTGATCCAATTAAAAATCCTACATAGAACGTACCTTACGGGGGATACTTTAGCGAAAATGGGAACTAGACAGGATACGTTGGGTTTGCACGGATGTCACCAAGAGGCAATATTCTATCATACTATATGGGACTGTCATCAAATACGACCCATATGGGCCACACAACAACACAAATGCAGGACGCAATAGGGAAAGAGATAACTCTGACACCACCGCTGGGGCTTCTTAACATTTGGGAAGCAACCGATCTCACGGAAGTGGAACAGCAACTATCCACTCTGGGATACACTTTAGGGAAAAGAGCAATTGTAATGAAATGGGGGGCAGCGCAAAGACCGTCGACTAAGGTTTGGGCAGCTGAACTGGATAAGTGTATGATTGCAGAAAAAGAAATGTATAAATCTAGAGGATGTCCTAAGAAATGGAGCGGGTGGAATGCGCATAGAGAAACTTATGTATATCAATCAATCAATCAATCAATCAAATATGCTTTATTCAATCACTAGTATCATAAAAGCAATCTGCAACAAACATACGGAAGCGATAAGACTATACATCGATTCACATCAAGTTAAAACAGGATTAAACTAGACTTTTAAATTGCTAAATTCATAAGAAATTGTATATAAAACGAAGGATACTAGTAAAGGAAATAAGTCCTAAGTGAATTTTAAGAATTATGAAAACAAGGATATATGAAACAATGGACGGAGAAGCACCACCAAGCAGTATTATGTAGAATATACCAGGAGAATGTATCTCAAAATAGGACACTCGGTTTTAAAAAAACGTGCATTCCTCCCAAAGGCTCAAAACTGGTGGCCTCTTCAACATATTGCAATAAATGTAAGGTAGGGGAGTCACTGCCATTATTACTGGTCACTCAGCATATGAGAGCCCTTCAAAGCTTTGTGTCTAATAATCCAGGTGTGACTCCAAAACATAGCCACCCCACAAGTAAAAAGCATACTTGAATCAGTTTTGCGAATACGCAGGGCGACCCGATGGTCATGTGTGCTCAAGGATTTGCACATTGGTATTATCCATTTAAACCTGGCAATAGAATAAGCTGGGCAGGCAAACAAACAAGCATTTGCAATGCAATAGGTCTCGCATTAGGAAAGTTTGAGCTATTGGTTTTGTAAATGTCAATTTTTTTATTATTGTGTTGGTTTTGAAAATAGCGAAATTAATAGCTTTGTCATTGACAATGCCAATAGTTTTAACTTTCGCAAATGTGACACCTATAGCATTAGTACTGCAATATATAACTTAGATGTATTGATATTACAAATAACAATGGCTTTTAATTTTTTTTAATAATTAATACTTAAATGGAAGTTATTGTAATTTATTTTTTGCAATAGCTTAAACTTTTGTAAATGACTTTTGTGAAGATTATGTTCAAGGTATTTAATTGTGACGAGAACAGAAGTGAAATATTAACTTCTTTTTGTGACATTTGTAATAAAGCTTGAAACATTGAG
This sequence comes from Lissotriton vulgaris, assembly GCF_964263255.1. Classification (NCBI taxonomy): domain Eukaryota; kingdom Metazoa; phylum Chordata; class Amphibia; order Caudata; family Salamandridae; genus Lissotriton; species Lissotriton vulgaris. The sequence continues at coordinate 819,028,053 of NC_141687.1, forward strand.
TGAACATATTTGAACCAGTTGTTGAATGGTTGCACAGATTGATGCTGTGGGGCGCTGAGTGATGCTGTGGCGACGAGTGATGCTGTGGCGACGAGTGATGCTGTGGCGACGAGTGATGCTGTGGCGACGAGTGATGCTGTGGCGACGAGTGATGCTGTGGCGACGAGTGATGCTGTGGCGACGAGTGATGCTGTGGCGACGAGTGATGCTGTGGCGACGAGTGATGCTGTGGCGACGAGTGATGCTGTGGCGACGAGTGATGCTGTGGCGACGAGTGATGCTGTGGCGACGAGTGATGCTGTGGCGACGAGTGATGCTGTGGCGACGAGTGATGCTGTGGCGACGAGTGATGCTGTGGCGACGAGTGATGCTGTGGCGTTCAGTGATGCTGTGGCGTTCAGTGATGCTGTGGCGTTCAGTGATGCTGTGGCGTTCAGTGATGCTGTGGCGTTCAGTGATGCTGTGGCGTTCAGTGATGCTGTGGCGTTCAGTGATGCTGTGGCGTTCAGTGATGCTGTGGTAGTGCATAGTGATGTTGTGGTGGTGCTGAGTGATGCTGTGGTATGCAATAGATAGAGTGAGGGAGGGTGATAGAGAAATAGAGGGAGGGCGATAGAGTGAGGGAGGGCGATAGATAGAGTGAGGGAGGGCGATAGATAGAGTGAGGGAGGGCGATAGATAGAGTGAGGGAGGGCGATAGATAGAGTGAGGGAGGGCGATAGATAGAGTGAGGGAGGGCGATAGATAGAGTGAGGGCGATAGAGTGAGGGCGATAGATAGGTAGAGTAAGGGCGATAGATAGGTAGAGTAAGGGCGATAGGTAGAGTGGGGGCGATAGAGTGAGGGCGATAGATAGATAGATAGAGTGATGGCGCTAGAGGGAGGGCGATAGATAGATAGATAGATAGATAGATAGATAGATATAGATAGATAGATAGATAGATAGATAGATAGATAGATAGATAGATAGATAGATAGATAGATAGATAGATAGATAGATAGATAGATAGAGTGAGGGCAATAGATAGAGTGAGGGCGATAGATAGAGTGAGGGCGATAGATAGATGGAGGTGTGGAGAGAGAGATAGAGAGAGGGGTGTAGAGAGAGAGGGGTGTAGAGAGAGAGGGGTGTAGAGAGAGAGGGGTGTAGAGAGAGAGGGGTGTAGAGAGAGAGGGGTGTAGAGAGAGGGGGGTGTAGAGAGAGGGGGGTGTAGAGAGAGGGGGTGTGTAGAGAGAGGGGGTGTAGAGAGAGGGGGGAAGAGAGAGGGGGGTGTAGAGAGAGGGGGGTGTAGAGAGAGGGGGTGTAGAGAGAGGGGGGTGTAGAGAGAGGGGGTGTAGAGAGAGGGGGTGTAGAGAGAGGGGGGTGTAGAGAGAAGGGGGTGTAGAGAGAGGGGGTGTAGAGAGAGGGGTGTGTAGAGAGAGGGGTGTGTAGAGAGAGGGGTGTGTAGAGAGAGGGGTGTGTAGAGAGAGGGGTGTGTAGAGAGAGGGGTGTGTAGAGAGAGGGGTGTGTAGAGAGAGAGGGGTGTGTAGAGAGAGAGGGGTGTATAGAGAGAGAGGGGTGTGTAGAGAGAGGGGTGTGTAGAGAGAGGGGTGTGTAGAGAGAGGGGTGTGTAGAGAGAGGGGTGTGTAGAGAGAGGGGTGTGTAGAGAGAGGGGTGTGTAGAGAGAGGGGTGTAGAGAGAGAGGGGTGTGTAGAGAGAGAGGGGTGTGTAGAGAGAGAGGGGTGTGTAGAGAGAGAGGGGTGTGTAGAGAGAGAGGGGTGTGTAGAGAGAGAGGGGTGTGTAGAGAGAGAGGGGTGTAGAGAGACAGGGGTGTAGAGAGAGAGGGGTGTAGAGAGAGAGGGGTGTAGAGAGAGAGGGGTGTAGAGAGAGAGGGGTGTAGAGAGAGAGGGGTGTAGAAAGAGAGGGGTGTAGAGAGAGAGAGGGGTGTAGGGAGAGAGATGGGTGTAGGGAGAGAGAGGGGTGTAGAGAGAGAGAGGGGTGTAGAGAGAGAGGGATTTAGAGAGAGGGTGGTGTAGAGAGAGGGGTGTAGAGAGCGAGTGGAGTAGAGAGCCAGGGGAGTGTAGAGAGCAAGTGGGGTGTAGAGAGAATGGGGTAGAGAGCGAGGGGGGTGTAGAGAGAGAGGGGTGTAGAGAGCGAGTGGGGTGTAGAGAGAATGGGGTAGAGAGCATGGGGGGTGTAGAGAGAGAGGGGTGTAGAGAGAGAGGGGTGTAGAGAGAGAGGTGTAGAGAGAAGTCTGTAGAGATCGAGGGGGGTGTAGAGAGAGGGGTGTAGAGAGAGAAGGAGTGTTGAGAGAGTAGGGTAGAGAGCGAGGGGGTGTAGAGAAAGGGGTGTAGAGAGGGGGTGTATAGAGAGGAGGGTGTAGAGAGGGGGCTGTAGAGAGAGAGGGCTGTAGAGAGAGAGGGGGGTGTAGAGAGGGGTTTAGAGAGAGAGGGATGTAGAGAGAGGGGTGTAGAGAGAGAGGGGTGTACAGAGAGGGGGGTGTAGAGAGAGGGGGGTGTAGAGAGAGGGGGGTGTAGAGAGAGGGGGGTGTAGAGAGAGAGGGGTGTAGAGAGAGAGGGGTGTAGAGAGAGAGGGGTGTAGAGAGAGAGGGGTGTAGAGAGAGAGGGGTGTAGAGAGAGAGGGGTGTAGAGAGAGAGGGCTGTAGAGAGAGAGGGCTGTAGAGAGAGAGGGCTGTAGAGAGAGGGGGGTGTAGAGAGATTTAAGGAGGTCCTTTATCGAAGATGACGGTTTCATTACCCTTCCTAAATTCACCAAGAAAATGCAAGAATATATCTTCACATTATCATACATTGAAAACGTCTTAAAGTATGTGCTTGCAACAAAGTGTAAACAGATCAGTGGCCTGTTCGCTCACACTACAGATTTTACATTTATTCCGGATCAAAAGCAGCTGGGGTGTTGTGTGTTAACAACAAGCTCTTGGCATTGCGCGGAGGGGGACGGGGGAGCGAATTCCTTTGAAGTGTGAGTGTGTAGAGAGGCTCACAGGCTGCCGCTTGATGTGCATGCGCCTTCACACATGCACTGTAGGCAATCTGCCTGCTTGGTAAGATTTTTGAATGCCCTTTTACAACTTGAGAACCCATGCGCATTATCTCAGCGAGACCTAAAGAGAAAGAAAGCGGAACAAAATGATAAATGACAGGAAGGGTAGATTTGAAGTCACGAGAAATAAGAAGGGCAGATAAAATACGAACATATAAGGGAAGGGACGAGAAGTGAGTCACAGAGGGGTAACCGGAGAATGTAGTGCAGAAGACAAGACACCGTGAGCAGAAGGAAGAGATAGGGGAATAAGTAGGAGCTGGAAAGGAAAGCGAGGCGGAAAGGTCTCAAAATGAGACAAGAAGTAAAGGTGCTGCAAGAGAATGTCATAAAGTACAGCGAAGTTAGAGATGTGAAGGGGGAGACAGGAAGAGAGAGGAATAAATTACAAAATAGGAAAGAGACTAAAGGAAAAGTGAATGGAAAAGAACGAGGAAGTGTGAAAAGACGGATGTCGAAAAGGAAAGAAGTTGTTAAATTCAGTCAAATGTGATCGAGAAATGTGAAAGTGGAAAAAAGTGCAGGATAATGATATAGGGATAAAATGAAGAGACGCAAAGACAGGACAGGAAATGATGACATGAAGAGATTAGAGAAATTCACAAAAAGGGAAAAGGCAAAGAGAGGGAAAGAAAGTCGAAAGCGAAGGGAAGAGACGGGTAAAAGAAAAGAATAGGTGAAACTGGCGAGAGAAGAGTGAAAGGGATGAGAGTGCTAAGACACGGGAAAGTGGGGATTAACGTTAATATAAGGTAGAGTCAATAGAATGCAAAGAATGGGACGAGTGTGAGGGAAATTAATATGAAGATAAAGGCGAGGAGAGAAAGAGATGGACAATAACGGTGAAATGAAGAGAAAGCAGAACGTGAAAGACGTGAATTGAGAGAGGTAGAGAAGGGGTGATGCGAGGGGAAGTTACGGAAAGAGAAAGGAGAGAGAACAGAATGTTGAGCACGAGATGGAGTGAAAGTGGAAGGGCATCGGAAGAGAAAGCGGAGACACGGTTAGAGAGGGAAAAAGAAGGGAATGGCGATTAATTGAAAAATGGGAACTAATGCAAGCAGAATATTAAAAGGGCATAGAAAGAACGCAACCACAGAGTCGGCGAGAAAGCGAGAGAGAAAAAAAGTCTATAAATTGTAGGCCAAAAAAATGTGTATTTATTTTTGTCACAATGGTGGGATGCTGCGCTTTAGATGAATATGTTTAAAATTGAAGTGCGCCATACTGTGATTACTACAATAGTTAATTGTGGATGCGTTAACAAATGATGTGTGCACTAATGGCTGGTGGTGTGTGTGCCTGTAGAAATTGTGCACTGATTGTTGGTGGTGTGTGTGCCTGGTGGAAGTGTGCACTGATGGCTGGTGGTGTGTGTGCCTGGTGAAAACGTGCATTGACTGCTGGTGGTGTGTGTGAGCCTGGTGGAAGCGTGCACTGACGGCTGGTGGTGTGTGTGAGCATGGTTAAAGCGTGCACTGACGTCTGGTGGTGTGTGATAGAGTGAGGGCGATAGATAGAGTGAGGGCGATAGATAGAGTGAGGGCGATAGATAGAGTGAGGGCGATAGATAGATGGAGGTGTGGAGAGAGAGGTAGAGAGAGGGGTGTAGAGAGAGAGGGGTGTAGAGAGAGAGGGGTGTAGAGAGAGAGGGGTGTAGAGAGAGAGGGGTGTAGAGAGAGGGGGGTGTAGAGAGAGGGGGGTGTAGAGAGAGGTGGTGTAGAGAGAGGGGGGTGTAGAGAGAGGGGGGTGTAGAGAGAGGGGGGTGTAGAGAGAGGGGGGTGTAGAGAGAGCTGGAGGGCGCTAAAGGATTAAAAATAGTAAATTTACTATCCCAACACCTTCCCTAGGGTCCACCGGGACTGGTGTTACAATAGTAAATTATACTATTCGAAATCCGCACCTCCAACGCAAGTCGTGGTAACGACTTGCGTTGTAAGGGATGCGGTGTAAAGGGATGCGTTGTGACGGTACGCGTTGTACCGTCATACATCTGTTGTACGTGGTGTGAAGGTGTGAGAGTGCTGTTAGTGGGAGACTGCTACTCTATGAGGAGTGTGTAAGTGTTGTTGGTAGTGTAAGACTGCTAGTTTGTGAGGGATATGGCTGTTGTGGGTATTGTGGAACTGCTAGTGTGGAAGAGCTGTGAGCGGCTAGTGATAGTAGGGGGATAAGAGAGTGGTGAAAGTAACATGGGGCTACTACTTTACACTGTTTTACACTCACCACCAAGCCAAACCAGCCATCACCATCCAACTGCTGCTGCACTCATTCGCTGAGGGTGTGCATGTTAATTTTGGACGGGATGTCTAACTCACATTACTGGTCCGAAATCATGAAGTAGGTCATTGCTAGAAGTACACAGCTGAAAGTACATTTTAGTACTGAAACTGCCTAAACTGAAAGCATGTTAAAAACAAGTATCATGAGACATTGTCATAATACCTTCATTGTAAAGGCATCTCGTTGTTCACCCTTTGTTATAAAGGCTGTTTCCCCTGATATTACCACAATCATTGGCTGCAGCAAGCACACATGCATGCAGTCTCAAACATGTTCAAAACTGCTCCGGGTTGTTTGAAGACAAGTCTACTGTTTTAGGTATGTAATTCACTAAAGGGCCCAATCTGACCCCACCCAAATTTTACCTGCAGTAGATACCAAAGTGAAGGTGTGCAGCACACTATTGCAGTAGTGGTACAAAAGATTCATTTGGAGAGGATGTGGCGGCATGGTCAGAACTCCCTAAATAAATATGAATCTGTCCTTATATAATATAACTGGTGCTCATGTACAGCAATCCTAAACCTGTAGGTCGCATTTGCGCTTTATAAAAACTACAAAACAAAATACAAGATTGGTCAGTGTCGGACTCACTAACCGAACGGGGAAAAACTGTGAATAGACTTGGTGGGAAAAAATATACATGAACAAAACGGAGTTTGACGTAAAGCATTAAGAGACGAGGGAATGAAGTAAGAAGAGAATATGAAGTGGCCAAACAAGACAACTGTAGAGAGAGCACGGGTATACAGATAGGAGCTCACAAAAGGGCACTACGACAAATGTAACCTTCAAAGACTGACTTCTCCAAAGATCCGTGCCTCAAGACCCAGTGGCCAGTAATTCTGCTCTGTGTATGAGAAATGTATGGTTTATTTGATGGCAATGGCATCTCCTTAATGCATGTTTTGTTCATGAAGAATACTATAACCTGCAGCAAAGTCACGGAAACCGATAGCGCCCTTTACCTTGCCACACTGATCATTGGTGTCGGGGTATGTAATTGCAGTAGCAGGCTGGGGTTGTGGCGGTGAGCGTTGAGGGAGGGGAGTCCATGTCAAGGGTGGAAAGCAATCACGGCACAAGGGCACGTGCGTTCGCAGGGCAGTAGTAACAACCATTGACAAAGCCAATAGTCCTGGCTGTTAGGTATAATATTACTTGCTGTATTAAATTTCTGGGTGCAATGACAGAAACAGCAAAATAAAAGTCGGGCAGCACACTATGCTAAGAACGGGTTTTAGCTTAGGTGTTTTAAGCCACGCCTTTAATTATATAGGCCACGCCACATTGAGAGACACCCCCCAGTTTTTTCATCCCACTTAAAGCCCTGTGAATGGAGTAATTGATAGGCCTTTGTTTTTGTGCGGCGCACACCTCGTGCTGATGTATTAAAAGGTGCTGGCATGTAATGAGGAAAGAAAAGAACAACTGTGGAAACAAGGAGGGCGCGGACGGCACAGGAATAGTACAACGGGGGTACAACCTGCAGAAACAGGAGTGCAGAGAGTGGTGCAGGCTGCTGAAAAGGGGGCGGGGAACAGGCAACAGAGAAAGAAGGCACAGGCTGCAACAGAAGAGGGGTGAAGGGGGGTGCAGGCCGGAGCGGAGGAGTGTGGGACAGGCTGCAGAAGAGGTTGGGGCGCGGGTGAACTTGTAAGGAATAAGAAGGGGGCAGGAAAGGGGGGCTTAAAAACAAACAATGAGGAGAGGACAGGTAGAGAAGAGATCGGAGCGAGAGAAAACGGGCAGCAAAGGGGGTGGGAGGAAGTACCTGAAGCGACAAAAAAGAGAAGAGACGGGTTTGGCAGAAAACAGGGCAGTGGAGACAGAGGGAGGAAAAAGGCTGTGGTAAAAAATGTAAACTTCAAAGCAGTATTACAATTATTTTAGCAACATTGCATGTGTTTCAGCCCCATGGTTCATGCTGCTTCTATGAACGAAAACAAGGAATGGAGTAGGATACAAAATGCACATAGTAGTAGCAGCGTGTGACAGTCTTCCTGGCTCGATGCTGTTTGGGAGGTGGGAGGGGAAGTAGGAGAGGGGGGAGTGATAGGGATGAAAGCACTAGCGGCCGCATGCTGGCAAATGGTGACCTGCAGAGCGCGTGAATGGGAAGAGCGGCCGTGGGAGGTGGGAGGGGAAGTAGGAGAGTGCGATGTGCAGGCGGGGGCGGCGAGCGGAGCCTTTGAAGTTTGATGTGAGACATTGACAGACAAATGGTGGTTTGTGACGTAGCTGGTTTGTGCACACGCATAGACACATGAACTGTGGCAAATCCGCCGTTGGTAGACTGTTCTTTTGCCCTTACTATAATCTCTGCCAGCAATGCGCAAGCGCATTGGCAGGCCGAGACCTAAAAATGGGACACGCTCACCAGCAGAGCTCTGCAAAAGGGGCAGCCTTCGTTTTGATGTTTGTGCGGGCGCCATTTAGATATTGTTGCATGAACTGGGAGTGTGCCTAACCTGAGTTGGGTATATAGCAGCCTATCGCGAGGGACCTGGATAAAATCAAGGTAAGGCTCTGGACTGCTTGTGACTGAAAAATTAATCTGTGAATCTCCCCAAATTTGGTTTGCTCAGCTCATTGGAGTCAACCCAGTTCCAATAAATATACTTGAGCTCGAACTTGTTGGGTGGGACTCTGGTGTCTCAGGTTTCCGAAAGACCCAGCTGTGTCAGTGTCTTTCTAACATTAGATATCCACTTGACCCTGTGCCCCATATCCAGATTAATCATCTCAGTCAGGGCAGAGGCATAATTTGCAAGCTCAGGGGTGCGCATTAAGCGTGCCTAAAAAAGCAATGGGCTCAACTTAGCAATATCCCTGAGCGGCCGTCTACCCATATCAAACATTAAGGGGGTTAGTGGGGTGTTACGAGGGAGCTTCACCAGATCCCTCAAGAACTTGTGCTTGGATCTGCAGATATCATCAATATTGTCAAAACCCCATAGCTCCGCCCCGTACAGAGCGGGCTAACTGCTTCGACTTCGTAAAATGCTTATGTATATCCCCAACCGTAGAGATGGAAAAGTCAAGAAACAATAGACACTCACTTGAAATGATTGGCCGATTCACTGTGCACTGTTATGCTATAGGCACCTGCTGTAAACAGACTGAAATGTATGCATACCAATGTTTGAAGTTTGAAGTCCATAAATAAATCTTTTTATTTAAATATATAATTTTGTTACACATGCACTAAAAGTGAATTATACTTATGAAAAAATTATTGGAGTGTAATAATAAAAGGAAATCAAAAATTTACCATTATGTGATTTTCACAACTGTTTGAGTTCTTTAAAACGACCATTAGTCACCAAGTATATGCACAATGAACTGGGGAAAAATACTCCAGTGCAACAATTCATGAACAAGTCAATGAATCAGTGACTACCACGACTTTTAGCAATGAGCAAAGCTGATCCCTCATTACAAAGAATGATTTACACATTTGCCCTTAACTGAGCTGTAGGGATCTCTATGACGAGGGTGAAATAAGGCATGCGCACACCCCAATATTGAAGAAATAAGATTTATTATCAAGCAAATATGTACATCTGTTTGGTAGGATCAAAGTAGAGTAACTACTGCCCAATTGAAGTATCACCCTCCCTCACATTACACTTTCAAGATGACATACAGGAGATTGTTCTAGGCATAAGAAGCTATGAACAAGACAAATACATAAATGTATCACTTAAAACATAGCAAAGAGCAACAGTGATGACTGAACACCTAGGTCTCACAGCACATCCTCAACTTGAAGCTGGCAGATACATTCAAAATATGGGTCTTTAAAAAATTGAAATTCAGAGAACACAGATCTACATATCAGATACAGATAAGTTTGTCATGCTCTTATAATCAGAAAGATGCATAAAGACTAAGGTTGTTATTTCTAGGCACTATCACCTTGTGGTTCCTCGTCTGTCACTGTATCGCTCATTTCTCAACCTTTCTTCATCACGTCTAGAGCAGTCAGAATATTTTCTGTTTCGTGGAGATGAACCCCTCTCATATTCATCAGATCTGTGAAACAAAGCAAAGAATGTTCAGCTAACTAAAGAAGCCATTTTCAAGCAGGAATATTTAATTAACACAAAAGATTCAGCAGGGCCCACATCATGAGTTATCATACAAGTATGATCAAAAAGGAAATATAGACTATAGATTTGTAGCCATAAAAACCAAACCAATGGTAATTACAGTTACATCATAAGGAGAGACAGAGGAAGTGTAGCAAGAGTGGCATTTTTTCCTACCACAAAGAATGAGACGAGGCATCTTTGCTCTCCAATAAGATAGCAAAATACAGCCACATCTGTAGAGTAACAGTGTGTATGAATTATATATATATATATATATATATATATATTTATATATATATATAGTCACTGAAAAAACCACAGGTTTCAGGAAAGTTATATTTAGTTGGACATTTCACTCGTACAAAACCAGAGAAATTTGGCCATTATAGTTAGTTAAGCTAATTATAACTCGCACCCCCGCAATGCACTGCTGACGACGTCACATACTACATCTCTCATGACATTGTCAGTGAAATCACTGATGACATCTCAAATGACATCACTGATGACATCATCCACTAACTGTGTTTCTGTAAAGTTTAAATAGGTGTTAGGTGTTATGTGTATATATATATATATATATATATATATATATATATATATATATATATATACACATACATATATACATATACATATATACATACATACCAAGATGTTTTGAAGAATGAGTGAGTGGGTGTATGAGTGTCTGAATGGTCTGAATGGATGATTTAGTAGGTGCGCAACTGACTGTATAAGTCCGTGATTAAACGTGTCTTACTGAATGCATGGGTTAGTGACTAAACTGTGTGAATATCTGTATCAATCTGTCAGTTGATGTGTAAGCGACTGCATGGGTTGGTGAGTTGCTACATGAGTGTCTATGTGGGTTATTGATTGGTTGTCTGAGTATCTGTATGGGTGTCCGAGTGTCTGTTCATCAGAGTACATCACTGAGAGTAACAACAATACCATGAATTTAGAATTCAATGCCAACATTAGCATCTCATCCATTGAATTCCTTGATGTCACCCTTTACATATCTAATAGCAATATGCCCTCTAAATTGCATAGAAAGCCCACGGCAGGTAATTCGGTCCTGCACACCTCAGGTTTCCACCCAAGGCACCTGATAGCAAGCATGCCCTATGGTGAAATGCTCCGATTACGCAGGATCTGCAGCTCACCGTTAGATTTGACGGAATGTCAAAGGGAGGCATCCAACAGATTCAGAACAAGAGGATACTCCAAAGCCAATATCAACAAAGCCATTGAGAGAGCCAATGAACAACCTTGTGAGGTACTCCTCACAGGAACCTGTAGCCTTGAACACAATAGTGTGAGTATGCAACAAGTGAGGGACTCCCCAGAGGAACCTGCACCCTTGAACCCGACAGTATGAGTATTCCAACAAGGGAGAACACACAGTCAGGCCCAGACTTATTATCACACATAACACTGAACTTAGAGCAATCAGATCGGTTATCAACAGACACTGGGGAATCATTAGATCTGACCCAACTCTGGGGCCCCTAGTTGCTCCCGACATCACATACAAACGGGCCAGATCCATGCATGACGCACTCGTAAAAAATAGCCCCGAAATCAGGAACACAGCTAAATGGTTATCGGACATGAAAGGGTTCTTCAAATGCAACAGTTGTAGGGTCTGTAAATTTGGCAAAAACATGACACAGACTCCACCTTCAGATTGGCACCTCTAATCATTAAACACCACCTAACATATAGAACAGAGTTTGCCATCTACATTCTGGAATGTGACTGTGGTCTTCGCTACATCGGAAGTACCAAGATAGCAGTACATATGCACATCCTACAACACCTTAGAGCCATAGTTAACAGTGACCCCCACATACCCTGATGCAAGACACTTCAAGGCGGTACATCACAACAACCTGGACCACCTGAAATATTCGGTCATTGACTGCATACCCACAATACCAAGGCACCTTTTGGCCTGAGCACGAGTGAGGACCTATACCATTTTCTCTAACCTGTTCTGACCCTCTGACATGTCGAGTACTATAACACGTTATCCTTCTGCATCACACTAGTGATCAAGTAATGTGTGCATATTCCAATAGTATTTTAAGTGAAGGAACTTAGATGTTTTTGCTTTGCATTTAAGCAGTGATAATTCTGTCTGTCGTTGAAATCTGTCCTTTATTCACATGTCTGCAACTGTATTATCATGTCGCAATTTTAAGACAAACGCTTTGTAAGTCTATACACAATGGGTACATTGTTCTAAGAGCTTTTTTCGTTCATGTTTCTTAAGTTTAACATGACTTAATTTTAACCACCGATATCTTGGATTGGAGTGGATTTTTACCAAGGTTACATTCACCACCACAATTATCACTATGCACTTTTTCACGAAAGTCTCCTCCTCTCTCCCCAAAGCACTCCCCCTGACCCCTCTCACCCTGTGCGTTTAATATTGACATCACACTGCAGTAGTCATTTACCTTTGTTCATAATTAAGCAACCTTCAGGGCACCATGAATGAAGAACCAGGCATTGAGGCATTTATGACAGGTTCTAACATAGCAGAGAGTATTTCTATTGACATTACTCTCTCCCCAGTTCACGATCCTTTTAACCCTTTTTTAATCACTGCACAACTTCACACATTGTCCATTGTGCTTTTAGACCGATGTGAATATTCCGTGGCCAAAGTGGCTCGTATTTTCGCAGACCTACGTACAGCCTTTCACATATTCTCACGTTGTATGCATCTATTAGATAGAAGGCCTTATAACGTCATCCAGTAATTTTCTCATGCATTGTCTCTTTGCAACGAGAGAATCTCTCAGTCTAGGTCGCACTTTATTAACACAGATCGAGATTTCTTGAACAGGGATATATGGATATATATCCATATATATATAAACTCGTCATGGCTGCTGCTGTGTTTCCTATGGAATACAAATAAACTGCAGCTGACTAACCACAGTGGTCCGCGCTCTTATTTCTTCCAAAAAACGATTTTTGGGAAGAGTATATATATATCTATATCTATATCTATATCTATATCTATATCTATCTATATATATATATATATATATATATATATATATATATATATATATATATATATATATATATATATATACACTCTTCCCAAAAATCGTTTTTTGGAAGAAATAAGAGCGCGGACCACT